>NW_015547654.1:1633302-1675994 GCF_001515605.1 Sinocyclocheilus anshuiensis
TGGACAGAGGGGGGCCCTGCTCCCTACCTCGCACCGGGCTCCACGTAAGCTAAGGACGGCCCTGCTCTCTTCCTCAAATAGGTGTGGAAATATTTACATTTTGAGTTTTTGCTCTGAAACTAATGAGAGTTTGAGTTCTTACTATTGCAGTTTACTGCCCTCTCATGCAGTGCAAATCAGTTTGCCAACATCCAGAAATCTTTTGATTAAAATTCCTTAATTTGCCGCTCATTGTGGCCACTGATTGGCTCAAATGACAAATCAACCTACATTCACATGTTGCATAATCATTTGTTAGAAAGTTTTCCATTTTTAGAACCTCTGATGTTCATTAATAAATTGAAACCCAATCAGGGCTAATGTATTTGGGTCATTAAGCAGATAAAGCAGATAAAAAATAAAATAAACAAACAAACAAACCAAAAATATATTAAAATGGAAAATTATGACTAATCACATGTGCTATATCCTACTTGTTCTTTTTTTTCTTTTTTTGACCATTTTAGTAAAATGAATGACAATGTAGAACAATATCTGGCATTATATGTATTAAAATAAACACATTTTCTGGTTTGGTGTTGATGAAGGGGTGCTTGATCTTTTCTGATGGGACTGTGAGGAAACACTGCTCTAATGGATTGCACTATTCACTTGTACGAGATCATCATTTGTTTGGGTTATTATTAGACAAAACCACACTAAACTGTTCCAGGGAATTTAAATATCCCTGGTAAACAAAACTAAAACACATCCAATGACTATAGAAACATCCAGTGTGCTCACCTGTTATTGCTCGCACTTGTGAAATTATTCCAAATGTTTGTGCAAAATGGTCTTTAGTTGCTAGGAGACATGTATACCTAATTACATTAATTACATAGCAATGAACAATCTTTCGGCAGTTCTGCTTTGATATGACTGATGGTACATATGAACATATATCAGCACCGACAAGAAATATCAGACATATTATTTGTATGCCAATTAGTTTTGGCTTCCATTTATGTGCACATTTCAAATGGATGGGAAACTTTATATGCTTTTTATCCATCTTTGACCCTTCAAACCAATGGAAAACTCCCCAGGGGCCTAAGTACTATCTAGTATAATACAATTAATACAATAATACTAATACTAAGGATTAAATAGTGATATTTAAGGGGGCAGTTAGGGCTGCACAACATGTTCATGCTGCTAGAAATGTAAGGGAAGGTTTATTAAATGGCTCCATCACACTTGAGGTGTTGACAATAACCATGACGGGTTTAAGGGTCTGTCTGGCAATGATAACATTGCCTTCTTATTTTATATAGCCTTACATATAAGGATTGGAAGTGGATTTATATCTGACGTGACCTTTGATATTAGTGACTGAGGCTGGTCAGAGCTGGCATATTTTTTATTTTTGTGTCATTGTGTTTTTACACAGAATTTGGAGAAGTCACAGTCTTAACCCGGCTGTATAAAGAAACCCTGAGGAATAAACAAAGTGGGACAACCACACACAAACTCGCTGGGGTACATAGGCACATTGTAAAACAAGTATGTGCATTGCTTTGCCAGAACATTTTACCAATTTATTTTGGAAAGAGAGTATGCATTTATTTTCAGCAAAACAATGGAAAACACAATCAACAACAATCAGCTGATTGGAGTAGATAAACAGAATTTAGCAATACATAAACAAAATGCTCCACGCTATGAATACGGGAATGGACCTCACAAAACGGCAACAAGCTCTGACCAAAGTCTAGCAATTAACAAACAACACTCATCGGCGTCGTTATCCTGGCATCAGGACTGAGCATGCTCAGAAAGCACTGACATATTCAATGGCTTTGAACTTCAAGCACACCGTGAAGATCTAAAAGACAGATAATTATAACATGCTCTGAATGGAAGGTTTCTAATGTCAGAGATTTATTTATTTTCCACTTACTGTATCTGAAAAGACACGGACATGCTTGATTCAAGTATGAGGTGTTATTATAGACAATTTGATTGGGGAAAAATGGTTTGAGTTGTAAAGGACAACCCAAATTATTGCATTAAACAACAAGTACTATTAGATAAAACTAAAAAAGTGTAACTATTAGGGAATTATTATAATAGAACATATACTTGAGTGCAAACTGAATGTAATGTTATCAGATACTTACTTGCATGTTAAATGCATCTGAATGAAAATGTATTATACTATAAATTTATATCAAATGCAATTAGCTTTATATAATTCTTTATATAATTTCATAATTACTTCTATTGCCTGAAATACGGTTAAAACTTACTGGTGAATGCACTGACAAGCATTTGTTTAAACCAAAATACAAATCTGCTGAAACTTATGTGTCGTTTTTTCATATTATAATTGTAATAACACATTTGTGATGAAGCTGCAATTTAGACCATTTAAAATATAATAACTTTAAATGTAATATTGAATAACACACTACAGTTAAAATTATGATCAAGTACTTTACATGTGCTTTAGTATGTTAATTAACACATCAAAATAAGTGTACTTTTTAAAGCATGACAAAAAATGATTAAAACTATGATTTAAAATGTACTTTAAAGTAAAACAAAGTGTACTTTTTAAATTGTCCTTAATTGTGGTCATGAAAGTTTATTTTCTATTTAAGTACACATAAGTGGCCTTTTATTTTATCAAAATATTTTATCTTCAAGTAGTTTTTCGAAATATACTTTTAAGATTTGAAGTATATCGCAAGTGCACATTCAGTACAATTAAGCATATTTCCTTTATTTTTACCATAGAAGGGCAACATTCAGCAAGCAGGTATCTGGAAAAATCTAACAAAATAATTCTATGGAAAATTTTAAAATAACAGTCAAAACAGTCAGATCATAACTGCCCATCCCCTTTTTTGTATGAGTTGTTTTAACAAACAGTATTGCTACCAGATGGTTGCCAAACTTTATTAAGCACTTCTGGAATGAATGCTCCTTGACATGAACATTTGAAAATGATCAATATGATTTACAATTTTTTAGTGCAAAGTGATTTAATGTTCTCAAAGAAATCATCAATGAGATCACTGACACGTTAAGAAAATAAAATGAAAAAAGATCAGCCAAAGTGTCCTTGCCAATCTCTTCTCATCTGCTTCCAGGAGAGCAGTGGACCAAGACACAGAAATCCTATCCATGACCTCTGTGGGTGGCCACAGCGCTTGACAAGAGGAGATCCAGCCAGGTGATCACATAGTGGTCACAAAGTGTGTACCAAACACACACAAACACAGTCCCCATGAAATCAAACACATATTTGCAGACCTATCAGTTAACGATTTGTCTTGATGTCTTGAATCTTGTCTTGAATGATTCAAAATGCTTTCCCATGATTTCCTAATCTAACATTTGGAAATTATACACATAATATGTGCTGGGAGCATTTAAAAGCACATTTCATCTTAACAAACTATGCTTCTGTGGACTATGTTTCATTCAAATCCTTTAAATAACGTAGGCCGGATCTGAGTCTATAGGACAATATATGGTTTGGCTTTGAAATAACACATACTCTGAACCCTTAAATCAATTCCCAACTTTATAAAACACTTTAATGAAGTGTTGAGCTTCACTGCTATGTAAACCACAGGAGAGGTCACTGGGGACAGCTTTAGTCTCTGTCTGGGTCTTTTCAGTGTGGATAGCAAGGTTGGGCGAGGTGAGCGGGTCAGTTGACCTCAGATCTGTCTGTAACCAGAGACTCTTCTAACAGGTGTTTAATCTTAACCGTTTGACCAGCTGGAAGTGTCGGGCATGTAAACATCACAGCTTTTCACTTCACGGTTCAAAAAGTTCAATATCTCTTCAAAAAGACCTTGTTTACACCTGGTATATCTGTGGTCAGCCAAGACGCATCACTGTTTACACCTGGTAGTAACATGCGTCTCCTGTGACCACTTGTGATCAGATTTCTAGAGGATGGTCTCTGATTTCTTGACTACATGCATCACTCACTATACCAGTGTGTTATTTAAAGAGCAAGAAAGCAAAGAGGAAAGCATAAAAAAATCAATGATTCAGAATTTGTGCCAAATTGATATTTTGAGCTGAATTCCTGACTATTTTTAAGCATCAAATATAACTTTACTGTACAGTGACAGTCCGTTCAGTTTAATTGTGGGTATTTAATGTGATTCATGTCATTAAGAAACATAATAATGAATTTGTTTAATAATGAATTAGAAACTATGGACATCACACTTAAAGATTTTTTTTTTGTGTGTGTACATTTAATAAAACAAGACACAGTGGTAAAGAATGTTTTTAAAAGGTGAAAATCTTTTTACTTGTCTTGACCTAAAGGCATCTTAAAAACCCAGCGCTCATGCTTTAAAATAAGCGAGATATAATAAGCAACAGCCAAAGACATTCTTCTAGTTAAGCACATGTTAAAAGGTTACTTCATCCAAAAATTAAAATTACTCCATGATTTACTCACCCTCAAGCTATCCTAGGAGTATATGACTTTCTTCTTTCAGACTAATACAATCAGAGGTATATTAAAAAAAAGTCCTGGCTCTTCCAAGCTTTATAATGGCAGTAAATGGTGATGCAAAGCATTGGAATTAAAAATAATTTTATTTTTTTTAAAGTTTAACTTTTTTTAACTTGACAAAATGTGGTGCTAAGATATAAAATACTCAAGACGCTGCGTGATGATCAAACACATCCATTTAGCATGTTTACAAGGAAAAACAATAGAAAAGCAGAGCAGTGGAATGCAAAAAAACAGGCTCTAAGCCAGACTTGTTTAAACTGCAGTAAATCCATTGTAAGCAACCAACAAATAAGCAAAGCACTTACCACAGGTAATCTTAAGTGAAAATAGCCTGCTTTAAGTGTTTTATACATTTGACAAAACACAGTCCTGAAGAACATCTCTTGTGCTGTTCATGCTCCAATTACATATGTGTTTATGTATCTGTTCATATTACAGCACGCTAGAAGAGTTTGGCAAAGACTGCAAGATTTCATCCACTAAAAGAACAATCTGACTGGTTGATAAATCTGACAATCAGAAATTAAGATAATTTTTCCCCCTATATAACACAAAGTCTGCATATGGACAGAATCTGGAATAGAAAGTGATCTAAAATAGCCTATATAGGTAAATCACAATGAAGAAGAAAAGAACTTACTGATTTATTCTGAGACCTGTTACATTAGCAGAAGGCATTGCTGGTCTCGAGGATGTTCTTGTTAGCTCACATTTTGTTATTTTGGGAAGCATTTCTTTTTAGGTTTATTTTACATAACCACAAACTAACTTTCCCAGAACATTTCCCTAAGATATTACTATAGATACATAAAAATAAATTATATTTTTAACTCCAAAATAAATGAAGTAATTTAATAACACTTTAAATTGTTTATTTACACTTTATGTAAATAAATAAATACATAATCCAATACTTTCTGATCTCTCCCCTAGCCTCATTTGAATATTGAAGCTGAATCTGCTTTGGCAGTTTGTGGCCTTTTAGGGCAACAGTAGCCTATGGGAAATTGACAGCTGTGTGGCATAAATGGATATTTGACTTCCAGTGACTCCAGTGTCACCGGAAACCCATGGTCTGGACAAATCAGCATGGATTGGCATAAACACTACAAATGCATGGTCATGTGCATTTTCAACCATCTCCAAATCTAGTTAGTCGGATCACAAAATATTTTGGACCCTGATCTTAATGCCAGATGAAAAAGGGGGGACTGACGGCCTGCCAAAGTCCTGTAATCATCACTACCAAATACTAAAATCACAACTGTCAAGCCACAGCACATCTTTACTGGCAGAGGTGACGAAGTTTTATACCCATTTTTACCAAAAGAGAGAGAGAGAGAGAGAGAGAGAGAGACAGAGAGAGAGAAGAGCCACAGTCTCTTTGTGGTGTGATCCCATTCAGGCAGGTTTCAGAGTGTGATGCAATACAGAAAACCAAAGAAAGGCATGGCTCCAAACATGAGGTCACAGGGCGAGGAACAGTGGTATCATGTGGTTCCATACACATAGAGCTGACACATAATACTTAATGAGGAACAAATAGTGCTGTTTTTTTAACTGCATTTCCTCTCTTCCTGGATCAAATGTCTCTACCAACAAAAACAGACTCGTGCATTTGCCGTGATGAGTAGTCTCATCATTACCCAAGATACAGAGGATCAGTGGGTTCGCAGCACTTAAAAGCAGTCCCACAAAGCAGTCTATAGACTTCAGCAATGACCGTGGGGCACCGTGACTGTACTATGGGAAGAGTGCATTTTTTTAAACAGATGTGCTACATAATGCCTGTTTTAGCTTCTTCCTCCACTCCCTCTTTCACGATTTTGCATAAAAATGAATGGATGTCAACAGTCTCAGTGTGTCTCAGATTTACAGGATTATCATTTGAGGGGTTTCAGGATTGTTTTTTTACATTTTATTTTGTGACATCATAACATCACATCTGTGCCATAGGTGTTATATTTGATTTTAGAGCTACAGTGCAGGTGAAGATTATGCAACAATGTTCTCCTTATAGATTTGAAACAAAATGAAGTCAGTAAAAAAATAAAATAAAAACTACAATAAGAAATCATGTTTGGGTGAACTACTCCATGTGAAACTGACCATGGAAAACCTTGAAAAAAAAATTGTAAACATGTTTACAAGCACATGAAACTTATTCCAAAAGGAGGTTTATGCTCATTTCTTTCAATAACCTACAAAAACTCCTCTTTCCAAAATCATTATTATTTTATTTTATTTTTTGATTGAAAGGATAGTTCACCCCAAAATTAATTTCCATTATCATTTACTCAACCTCATGTCGATCCAAACTTGAATGACTTACTTTCTTCTGTGGAACCTAAATAATATATTTTGAAGAATGTTGGTAACAAACAGCTTCGGTTCCCACTGATTTCTATAGCATGGACAAAATACAATAGAAGTCAACGTAAACCTAAACTTTCTGATTACCAAACAGTTTCTTCAAAATGTTTTATTTTGTGTACAAGGTTTCATTTTGGGTGTACCATCCCTTTAAGCTTTAAATTCTGGTTAAGCCTTTATTCTGATTTCATATTCCTATTGCAGTAAGTAAATTCAGAAACAAAAAATTCAGAGTGTACTGGAGATGCTTGTTCTTGCTGTTGATTTTGCTATATGACAATGCTCAGTTACAGTGAATATTCTGAATAATGTGGATAAAATGGTACATTTGGATTAATATACCAACTGTCTTCAGATTTTTAAAAACTATTCCAAATATTCAGTTTCAGATTTCTAGAATATACTGCCTTACAACAAGGTTAATCTGTTTTACATGCTTACATAATTGGATTGTGACCAAATATGGTGTATTCTTGTGCGTGTAAATGGAGTCATTGTCAAAAGAAGATTTAAGTAGATATAATCTATTTACCTTTTAATGGAATTTGTTTTAAATTGATTACACTGTGTACACCAAACAAAGTAAACCAATTGTTACAAAGTAAACCATCAGACATCTGTCCAATTCTAGAACAGCATTGTCTTAGAAATACACATTTTAAGAGAAAGGTCATGATTGTTCATGTAGACATCAACTGATATGAACATAAAAAAAAAAGAATTTCCATGAAAATACGAGAAAGAAAAGAGAGAAGAAAGATTAAAAGAGTCCTGGAAGCTCTCTGCCTGCAGATGTTGGCCTAGTCCGGCCCACCCACGTTGGCCCCACTGATCTCTGATGGCGATGAATGATAATGTCACAAGAGCTCAGGCCAGAGGACAAGAGGAAAAAGCTTATCATCACTGATGCAACAAAGCGTAACACGAACACACACACACACTCATACTGTATATGTGCATACATTGCCTACACAAACACACGTACACACACTCAGCACCAACCAGTTAAGCTGCATGGGCAAAACTAGAAGATCCATTAAATTTTTAATTACATTTTTAGACGAAGGTCTTAAATATCCAATGAACAGACTGTTATTAGGATCTGAAGCAGTGTGCATGGCATATTGTAATTATGCTAATTTTTCTTTTGTATTTCATTAACATTACAACCATGGCATTTAAAGTCAAATGCATGGCAAAAGGTAAATGCACGAGTAGCTTAGCAAATATACTAAATATAAGAAAAAACAATATAAATATTACCAAATATACAATAGAGATTTTTTTTAAATGCTTCACTATGAGGACTTGACTGCTTAAAGGGGGTTAAGGAGACATGCTGAAACTTTCCAAATTGTGTTCTTAGCAAAATAATCTTCTCCTGGCTGTTTTCAATATTTACATGGGTGGTCAAGTTTACCAGTTTATTTATTCATTTTCTCTGCCTCAACTAAAATTTTTGCAATATGCTGTTGTATTTAAAAAAACAACAACATTTGGATAACCTGCTTTGTCATTATGTCCCAAATTTGTAATTTCCAAAATATAACAACATTTAAATTTCACTCTCTGGTGGGAATTACCACAGGAATGCTTACACAGTGTCAGAGATATGCAAACAAATACGGCACCAATATAATAGAGTTTTCCTTTGTAGGAGATTTTGCTTTGTTTATTTCTGCAAAGATTTTGGGGTAAAAATAAATAGGCTAAATAAATACTAATACTAATAGTACTAATAAATAATCTGATCTATGATGCAGGGTTATTTTGTCCAATAAATCCTGCGGCCACAGCAGAGTCTGATATTCATTTGTTAACAGCTATGAGCGGCTTATAAATCCTTCTCTGGTGCCTTGCTTGGATCTTCACAAATGTTCCAGGGACGGCATTTTCACTGCCAGTTGAAAGAAATACAGAGCACCACCTCAAAATAGTCTCAAAGGAAAGCAATATATTCATGTGTCATTTTCTTTTCCCTCAAAATTACTGCCAACTGCCATACAACACAGCATTCTGTATATCCCTCAATACTACTGCCAGCTGCCATACCAAACTCCAAGTCATATTTCTCAAATGAAGTGACAGAACCAACACGTCCTTTAATGATGGAAAAATAGGCCATTTTGCCAGAAGACCTTAAATCTAGGCATTGAAGGAACTGATCATCAACTCTGCATTAATAACAAGGATTAAGTGCGCGCACAGTCTCTGCTGTCATGAAGATGATGAATGAAATAAAAAATAGCAGTTGGGCAGAGAGTACAGTGATTATAGTGCCAGACAGTACTAATATAAGGCTTAAAAGTCTTAAGATATATCTTGTGTAGCTAAAATTTAGTCCTTTTTTTCAAGACACCTCAGATGTAGGCCTATTTCTTCTTTGCCTGTGTTGACACATGCACTATGAAAAATCCTAATTTCTGTACCTGGCAACTAAGGCTTCTTGTATGTTTTATTATATTATAGTTATTAATTAAGTTTAAAAATAAATACATTTAATTATTTGACTCCGTGGTCTTCATAAATAGCAGGCTAAGATAAAAGGTAAATGAGGTGAATGACTGAGGTAAATGTTGTTTAACCCCAAAAGTTTTTAAATATCAAATGTAACATGAATTTACAGCAGTCTAACAGAATCCAACCCCACAGAGAGGGAACTGTGTCAAATCCACATAGGAAGAGAGTGAACGTGCTCACCAAACAAATACGTGGTTGAAATTATTTTAAAATCTTACCTGTGTATAATATAAAAGCTTCCGCTTAGAAAAATAGTCCACAACGGCATCCAGCCGAGCAAATGACGGACTGCAATATATTTCAGAAATATTAACCATTAAGTGCTCTACGCGATTTCCACTATAATCGATAACTGAGACACAGCTGTGTTTATATAAAACGATAGAATAAAGCAAATCCACGGTGTGACATGAGAGACTTTAAAGTAGCGCCGGTTTCTTTCATCCGGATACAGCGTGATACAGCGTTGCTAAGCACGAAGGCAAATATTAGGAAATATCAGACCGCTAAATGGTGTGAATGACCAATCAGAATCAAGCATTCCAGAGCGCCGTGTAATAAGTTTTCAAAGAGCCATTTAGTTCACCTAACCTAATTATGATTAATCAGTATGTCATGTAATTAATGTGATTCAAATGTTTAATTGAATTATAGTCCTATAAATGACTAAATAAATCAGAAAAAATTTGTTTTGGTTTGTTGTATGAAGCGGCTTCTGTTTTGCAGCTTTAAAAAAATCCTCGATATGTATCAAATACATCCATAAAGATTAACTGTTTACTTAACATGTCACACAGCTCAGACATTAGCGTTCAGCAGGTTTGTTCATATCCTCATACTGCTCTCGGCTGAGACATGCCTGTGAAAATATAAACAGATCAATGTCAATAACATAATGAAAAGGGCAGGAAAAACACAGTGGAATGTAGCATCACTGCTTGCCAAATTAAATAACATCACCATACACTAAACTAAATCTTTAGATCATGTTGTTCTTTCCTTAACAAGCTACCTGTATTGCCATCTTAGCCATTCATTACAAGTTACCAAACTGCACGCAATGTAGACCAGTCCAGTTTCCAATTCATTGTTTACTCAGATTTCGCATCGGTGCTTAACATTCCAACAGTCATTTGTACTTCATTCTGTTTCTGCTCCTACGAAGCCCAAACAGTAACAGTTTCGTAATTGGATGTATTAACATAGGAACAAGGGGCCCCAGAAACACTGAGGGTCTTTGTATTACACAAGATGGGCTAGCTGGAGGATGAAACCATCTCTCAAGAGCATCTTGGTTGAATGAGAAACAGGTGTGACGGCGTTCGGATGCTTTTTCTCTCATGTCTGTGAGTGGATGGGCTAAGCTGCATCAGCTGCTCTTAAATATGATACAATGTAAGTGACATTAGTTGACCTCTACATGAAAAGCTTTGCAGATAGTGGTATAAATGTGATGTTACAAGGCTGCTATGGTTACAAGAAAGTGGGAAGTATCCATAGTAAACACTGAACAGAAAAAGTCCTGACAATGGCCTTGAGACATCTCAGAAAACTTTGTTTTGCTTTGTGCTCTAAAAGACATGAGGTAAAATCATCAACATCTCCAACTTAAACAGGTAAGACCTGTCATTGCAACTCATAGCCGTGGGCTATGCTGTAGCTTTGTGTTTTGATATTTTTAATGAAGCAAATGTGGTTGTCTTATTTAGTCAGTTTATTGGACCTCTTGTTTGGATGTTAGCGGGCTAGTTAAAGGAAGGATTAGTATTGTAGGTGAACTTTCCTCTCTGAGATCCTGCCTGGCCCTCTTCCTGGTTATAACTAGAGAGTTTATCATGATTAGTTGTGCATCATTACTTTGAGAATTGTTACCACATGCAGAGCCAGAGCTGAGAGGAAGAGTCAAATATACCCTCATTAGCCATTTCACAGGTGTCCTCTGCTGGGTTAAATCACGAAAATATCAACTTTGTGAGTTTTTAATCTCACACACTATTTTGATTTAGCAAAAATCAAAGTGACATTATGAAGTCTAGTACACCTAAACATGTTTTCGTTGTCTAATTGTTACAATAACTTAAAATGTATCACATAATCCACATAATGCATCACATTTCCACATAATGTACATTATTGTTGCTCCTCTATGCCCCACCTTTCTGAAACGTGTCGATTTTTACAAAGCTCACGTCACACACTGCGGGCTAGAGTGAGCGGCGGCCGGCGGATTCGACGAAGGAGCGGCCGGCGAACTTGCGGCAACCACGTGTGACGACCCCGGGCTGGACTCCGCTTCGTCCACGGTGAAAGCCGATCCGGCGATCCACAGCGCAAAGTTGATGTATTTCCTCAGAGACCAGCACGGATCAGCTCTAGGCATGACGAAGTGGATATCGTCCTCTTTTGGAAGGCCAAACAAAGTAGTTTCGCTTTCACAACAAAACACACAGCATCTCCACGACATGGCGGCGGCGGCAACAATACTAAAGCGAGAATAAAAGTTATGCCTTCTTTCTTTGTGTGAACATTTGGGCGGCGTTATGCAAACCTTCCCACACAGTGACGTAGACATATGGGGGCGTGTTCAAACGAGGCGTTTTAGGAGGGCGTGGACAAGTCTCAACTTTTATAAAGAATATCTCTTTGGATTTGAGACTTTAGTCTTTGCAACTTTACAGATCTTCTTTATGCACCAAGAGCTTGTAACACTCCAAAGAGAAAGGAAAAATTGAAATCGCATCAAATGACCCCTTTAAAACAAAATTATGAAAATTTTAAGGTAGATGAGTTTGTTTCTTCATTGGCTTTTCATTTCATAAGTCGTTAACTGATGGACTGGAGTCATGTGGATTACTTGTGGATTATTGTGGTGTTTTTATCCGCTGTTTGGACCCTCATTCTGACGGCACCCATTCACTGCAGAGGATCCATTATTGAGCAACTTATGTAATGCTAAGTCCAAATCTGTTCTGATGAAGAAACAAACTCATCTACATCTTGGATGGTCTGAGGGTGAGTACATTTTTAGCAAATGTTAATTTTTGGGTGAGCTCGAGCGTTTAAAGCAGCAGATGACATTACTGCAATGCATGCTCACAATAAATTGAAAATGATTGTGCGTTGGTTTAGACAGACAACATTCAATTCATGATTGTACAATACATGTTGCAAAAGACACTATATGCTCAATTTAGTAGCTGAAATTTTTGGTCAAACTATATGTTCTGTTTAAACAACTTCTATTTCAAGTTGACACAAAGTACAATTTTAAGGCAGCACTGACACGTAAATGTTGTTTTAGCTTTTTTTGCAGTAAAGATGTGTGACTGTGAGGTTGCTGTGTTGTTTATGGTAATGGTCCAAACCGTAGGTGAGGTGGAGTTACGGCTATTTTGGCACATTGCACTGTGTTGACAGAGCGAGTTATACATCACTTGCTGCAGGAATTAGCTGAAGTTAAGCGCTGCCTAGGGCTGTATGGTATATGATTATAAATGTATGGTTTTAAACAATGACAGTTTGTTGAGAACTGACAATTGTTGTGAAATGATGCACAGCAACATAAAACTGTATGGGGTGATGAAACCATGTGAGAAGAAACGAATTAAATGGTGTGTGAATTACTCAGAGAGGATTTAGGTTTTTTTCTTGAACTAGGAAAAAAATTAACTGTTGAATTAAAAGAACCAATGAGATTTGTTCTTTCGCGACAAGGGGGAAATACAAGTATAAAAATGATTTGTGCCAGTGTGTCATCATGTACATTTATGGGATTTTCTTGGTCCACTAATCACAGCATAAATGTGAATGTTAAATAGCGTAAGGTTATTTGAAATACCAAGAACAGGGTTTCTCAAACTGGGTTACGTGAACATGAAAATGTGTTTTAGGTCAAACGAGTTTGACTGACAAAAATATTTGGAAATCTGTGGTATAGCCACAGAAAATTTATTAAAAACAGTAACAGCAACTGCTTGTACAGAAAAATTAGTGTAGATTTTGTAATCCATATTTATGCCCAAGTAATACATTCTGATCATTTCACAGTAACTCAAAGCAGAACATACAGTTCTACTTGTGAATGTAGTTTACTTAAACTATCTCTCAAAATCCTGAATAAAAGCCATGAAAATTCACCCCATCTGTTTTCTAAACACAGTTTAGAGATCTTATTGTGAGCAACTCATCCATGATCGTGTTTCTTTTCCTTTTTTTAATGTTTTGAGTTATATTTAATTAAAGTGTCACCACTGGATCTTCTGGTGAAATGACATGACTTGTCTCTAGTGACGTATGCCAGGTTTTTCCAGTCATTTAGTCCAAGCTCACGTACATCTGCCTTCACATCTCAAAATCCATTCAACAAATGATGCACAGAACCAAGTCCCCACCCTATACGCATCTAACCTTGCAAACTTTGGCAAAGCCGATGAAGTGTGTTCTGAGCTCAGAATCTTGAGTAAACAAATAACACACTACCAAGGGATAGCATGTGTTTGAATACCACAGTATGTGGGAGTATGCCGAGTTTTGTGCATCAGAGCAACCCTCTCTTTAGGGAACATATTTGGTAATTGAGCTTATAAATAACAGCAGGTGGTCCCTGCATCTCAAACTCTCTGGAGGCGAATCTGTTGTCAGGAATAATTATAGAGATGGAGAATCAGTACAGACAAAAGCACCCGTTTCTGACTGCACCTGTCAACACACCGGAGACATCAGACAGACGTCTTCCGTCAGACTCATGATATTACCTGCCTTAGTTTCTCAACCTCATTTTATCTCAGACAGCAGACCCAGGACCGCTCATAGTCCGTTTGCTGACCTTCTGATGCATCTCGCATACAAAACTGGAAAGCATTTTCTTGATTACCCAAAGTTTGCTTCACGCTTCTTTTTATTGCTGTTTCTACAGGATCCACAAAGTATCTCATCTTCCAGAGACTTGCAGTGTAACCTGTGCAGTGTCACCTTCCTCTGGATTCTTGGATTCACAACACAAGGAATCTGATTCATAACTTGGGAATATAACCTCAAGCACAGCAACACGACTTTCAGAATGGCAGAGTAAAAAGATACGCGATACAATGAAGCAGCTTTAACATGTTGCCGCCAAAAAGTAGCTGATGTGCCTGCAGGAGAGGGCAGCCCTTCACAACAATGCAGCGTAGAGTTACAAACACAGTGTGAAAGAACTTGCTTCTTGAACTAATTCCTCATTTGTTACATAGTTTCTGTCGGTCCATGAAATTCTACAACCTTGCCTTTAGCTACAGTCAGTGGACTCAGCGAACAAAATGATACAAACCAGCATAAGTAAACTACTTAATTTATTGTATAAATGGGTATTCAGCTGTGTAAATGTCAACTGGAAATTTTCATAAAACAATTCTATAAAAATATATGGATGTAATTCTATTCAAAAACGACTATATATGAAATGCAAATATTTACATAGCTGTAGTAATGAGTCAGTTTTTAAAGGAATAATTCACCAAAAATGAAAATTGTGTTATTATTTACTCACCCTTAAGTTGTTCCAAACGTTTTCTTCTGTTGAACACAAAAGAAGATATTTGGAAGTATGTTGGTAACCAAACAGTTGCCGGTAGCCATTTGCTTCCATAGTATTTTTTTCCATACTGTTTGGCAACTGTTTGTTTCCCAACATTCTTCTTTTTGTGTTCACCAGAAAAAGAAACTCATACAGGTTTGGATCAAATTGAGGGCGAGTAAATGATGGCATTATTTTCATTTTTGGGTGAATTATCCTATAACTTTCGTCTGTCATTTGAAATAGTATACATAATTGCTTTATGTAATTAGGTTATTTATAAAAAAACATGACCATATTACACTCAAAAAGTGCACATACTCTCACACATACACAGTCATAAAAGAATCCACATCTGAAAATATAAAGAAAAACAGCTGTACATCTTGTTGCAGTCCAAGTCAGAGTCATTGCAGTTCAAAAAAGTCACTTTCCTTCCATGGGCAGGTCTGTGTTGGTCAAATCTGCACCAGTATGGCTCATCCTCAACAAACCAGAGGCTCTAATATTTATTCATTTTTAGAATTAAGCTTTGAGTTTTTATTTTTGCTTTTTTTCTTCTCGGGGTTCTGCAGCGGATGATCCTTTGAGGGACTCTGAGGTGCATGAGAGGACTCGTTGTTTTGGCGCGTGTATCTCTTGCAGGTGCAGGATGTGACGGCGGTGATCTTGTAGGTGCGTGTGCTGCCGTCCTGGCACTGGAGTTTAATGCGCTGGATGCGTGTGCGTTCGGTGACGCAGCGCCACTCCTGGGCGTCCCGTCTGCTCCAGTAGTGACCTCCACCGATCCAGTTGGGCAGCAGGTGCGTGGGAAGACATTCTCCAGCACACACTAACTCCTTGACGGGATTCAGGCTGGTGCATTGGCCGTCAGATATGTATTTAGTGGACCTCAGCTCCCTGCAACCGACCTGGTGCTGTTCTGCAAAAGGAAAGTTCATGCTTTAAAAATCAGTGAATGGAGAAGGAATTATATGATGCATTGCACTTTAAGTTACTTCTACAGTAGGCTAATACAATAGCCTGAAAGTTTAAATCAGTTTTAAAGGCTTTAAGTTTTAAGGTTAAACAGACATGAACAGACAGACTGCTAGATACACTCTAAAAAATGCTGGGTTGTTTCAACCCAATTTTGGGTAAAATATGGACTAACCCAACTGTTGGGTTAAAAAGTTAATTTAAAAATGTAACCAAAATTTAACCCAACAGTTGGGTTAGTCCATATTTGACCCAACATTGGGTTGAAACAACCCAGCATTTTTAGAGTGTAGACAGACTGATAGATAGATAGATAGATAGATAGGTGTTCAGGCAGGTTGCATATATGTTCTGACTTGTTGAAAATAACAACTTTTAAGGCAATATCACCGGAGTTATAAAAATATACAAAAGCTCATGTTTTTAAAAATATCTGCGAGCAACCATATAGATTCTTATGATTTGAATTTTTGTAATATTATTAAATATATGAACCCTACAAAAGTATGATAAACGCATGAGTAAATACTTAAAGGTAAACACGTACCGGTTTGGTCCCGGCTCTCCGTTCGTCTTCCTCCGTTGCGCGCTCGATTTAAAGAGGCATTATTTGGAGTCTGGTGAGATGATGCCACCACGTGCCCATGAAACTCTTCAGTGCCATCATTTTTGAAAGCATGACAGCTTTTTATCAGAAAGCAGAGCAGAAACAGCAGCTGGTATTCGCATGTGTTGAGGGGCATTGCAAAAGAGTTCGGTTCAGTGTCTCTTTGAAAACTCAGAGAATGATTATACCTACCTGTTTCTCATCCATGTTTATATACCCGCCCATTCCAGAACAGCAGCAGTGAGTGGAATGATGAAGTGTCCTGGAAATGGGCGTGTCCTCTCGATGTAGTACACGCCCACCTACAGCTACAGTATTTTGCACGGTGGAAAATTATTCTGGAAATTGGAAAATTATACTGATGTGAGCTAATCGTCGCAGAAACATTACATGAAATCTGACAAAAAAACATTATAAATATATTGTATCCAGACGATTACATTTGTTGTCTGTAATAGCCTATTTTATATGTATGATTATTAAAACCAATAAAATTTCATTTGGTGTAAAACTGCAACATTAATAGAGAAACATACCAAAACGTTTTTAATTTTATTCTGACTCTATTCATGCAGTCTGCCTGACTTTTAAATGTTACTTTCATTCTAATATAATCATATAATGTTATATGAAGTATTATTATTAATTTGACTATAATTTTATATATATATATATATATATATAAGACAACAAGGAAATAAACCTATCATAAAAAGCAAGCATTATCTTAAAACACAGCTCTTAAAACATAAACCTTTATTGCTAAGCACCTTGGAGCGTCATAAAGAATGTCAAGAGCTGAAAAAGGCAGCAGCACTTTGTCAACAAGATTGAATATGCACAGGTTAATTAACCATCTCTATGCCTAAGTGCAATAAAGTTGGTTAAGGAGGAATCGATAAGCAGCACGTCTGCACACATCATTGATTGGGAGGTGACTTTTATTCTGGACAGTGATTTATGGAGTCATGAAAAGGTGCAACCAGAGTCAGGTAACTGCATTGAGTGGGGGAGGAACAATTATTATGGATTAATGAACAGAATGAAAGAACATGTAATGGACAACAAGAACAAAAAATAATCCAGTACATATTTTAAGTTGTCTAAAAGAAAAGAAAACATTCAGACAATTCATTCCACAAAATGAAAACTGAATGACATTTTTCACAATCATTTTTAATAATACTTTCTTATATTCCCATGGCCCTACAGAGGACAATCGTTTTGGAGAATGGATGGATGGATTCTTGAATTACATTTTGTTGAATTTTCATATTTTGCAGTTGGATTTATTTTATTCTCAAATTTTTTAAATAATGTTTAAAAATTTCTTTTTACTAATGCAAACAAACTTTCACTATTACTGTATTGATGATCTTAAGTAGGAAACACCTATTGTGTAGCTCAGTTGATACATGTGAGCAAACAGTGCATTGCAACACTCTCAAACAGAGAGACACTGTGCTGAGGATGTTGCGCTCTCAGGTGTGAATGAGTTTTCAAGCATATTTAGATCCTCTACATGTGAACCTGATGCATTGAACTCTAGGTACAGGAATGCATGACAAAACCTATGAAACGGGATAGCCCTGGATTATTTTACCCCAAAATTATCCAAACAGGTGCCTCCGATGAGCTCACCAAATGAATGTGCATAACACAAACGACATGGAGGAAACACAAAAGCCCAATGCTCGCTTTCTTTTACCAAAAATGTGTGGCTCCCCCAAAAAGTTTCTAGTTTCACTCACTCCTCGGGCATTTACGATTAATTCATTCCACTTGCCCCCAGGTACACTTCTTTGATTCGGAGGAAAAACACTTTAATATTGTGCTGATTTTTTCCCCCCTTTTTTTGAAAAACAAAAATGTATTTCAAAAGCCACTGCTGTCAAAATGATCTCTTATTATCTAAAAAGCACTGTTAGTCATATTGGTAAAGGGGGGTTTATTGGGGATCACTGAATATGCATCCTCAGGGCTTGAAAGAGGAATATCAAAGTCATGTGATACGATGCGGCATTCGCTAATTTCTGCATCTGAAAACCGGATATTTGAGATAGTCCTTTCATGCACCTGTAATGACCGTGACATGCTCATAGATGGAGACAGGAGAGGGATGAATCTCAGGGGAAACAGAGAGGTTACAGCACGGAGTTATGGGTATATTGACATGCGACGTGACAACTGTGTGCTAAATAGACCCTCGTTTGGCCCACAGGGTGATATAGTCCCTTGGGATGAGGGGATGTGGAGACTGGGAACAAAGCGCTCGGGAACAGACAGAGCCGTCTATAGAATTCTGAGCGAGTGCCTTAGGATGTGTGCAACAGGACCAAGTGTGGGAAAGTCCACGGAGGAGCTCCCTGCTCTCTCAAAACTCACTGTTTAATGCAGTTACGACACTGCAGCTTAAACTGGACATTTTCCAAACATTTTTTGAGAATGTGTTGGTATATATTGATTGATGATTATGATAATGATGCATATTAATTTAAAAAATTTTATCTTTTTTTTAACTTTAACTTTTAAATAAACATCATCAGGTGTCTATTTTATTAGGTGTGGGAAAGTCCACGGAGGAGATCCCTGCTCTCTCAAAACTCACTGTTTAATGCAGTTACGACACTGCAGCTTAAACTGGACATTTTCCAAACATTTTTTGAGAATGTGTTGGTATATATTGATTGATGATTATGATAATGATGCATATTAATTTAAAAAATTTTATCTTTTTTTTAACTTTAACTTTTAAATAAACATCATCAGGTGTCTATTTTATTAGGTGATCATTATTGAGATCAAAATTTCACCTGAAAGAGATTTATGTTTGTAATAAACACTGTGATTCTGATCAATTAAAGCATGTATGCTGTTCATTCTAAGAAGTAAACAGTACACAGCCTGCTGATGCCAAATTTAAGTTCACACTTGATCTTCAGGGGATGGACGCTGCCCTCTAGCGGAAAATTACTGAATTAAAATGTATGTATTACATCAATTTCTTTATTTGATCAAGAAAAAAAAAAGTTTAGATAAAATTAAGCCTTCAATATGAACTCTTTTAGAGGTTCTACTTTAAAAGCAAATTATGCGAGAAGCAAAAAACAGATTTAAAAAAAAAAAAAAACTATGTTATGAAACAAGCAAAAATAGAAACACTAAGGTGGAAAAGGTACAACTTAAACAAAAGCACATAAAGGAATAGTTCACCCAAAGATGAAAATTTGCTGATTATTTACTCAGCCTCAGACCATCCAAGATGTAGATGAGTTTGTTTCTTCATTGGAACACATTTGGAGAAATTTAGCTTTACATTACTTGCTCACCAGTGGATCCTCTGCAGTGAATGGGTGCCGTCAGAATGACAAACAACTGATAAAAACATCACAATAATCTACAAGTAATTCACATGACTCCAGTCCATCTGTTAACATCTTGTGAAGCGAAAAGCTGCATGTTTGCAAAAAACAATTCCATCAAGATGTTTTATAACTATAACTGTCACTTCTGAGTCTATAATCCTCCAGTGAACAAGTCCATCCAAAATCCATCAACATATTCGTTTAGTACTTTTTTGGACTGTTTTCACTTGTAAACGATGCTT
Organism: Sinocyclocheilus anshuiensis; assembly: GCF_001515605.1. Taxonomy (NCBI): domain Eukaryota; kingdom Metazoa; phylum Chordata; class Actinopteri; order Cypriniformes; family Cyprinidae; genus Sinocyclocheilus; species Sinocyclocheilus anshuiensis. The sequence goes on from NW_015547654.1 coordinate 1,653,473, forward strand.
GATCTGTGTATATTTCTCTCCTGATTCAGATGAGATGACTTTTTCACTGGAGAAAGCAATATTATGGATAGAGGACTTGTATTATAACTGGAAACAACAATTTTAAAAACATCTTAATGATGAACACGCTGCTTTTTTCGCTTCACAAGATGTTAATTAGTGGACTGTAGTCATGTGGATTACTTGTAAATTATTGTGATGCTTTTATCAGCTGTTTGGACTCATTCTGATGGCACCCATTCACTGCAGAGGATCCATTGGTGAGCAAATGATGTAATGCTGAATTATGTAATGCGAAGAAACAAACTCATCTACATCGAAGACGGTGAACACATTTTTAGCAGATTTTCATTTCTTAGGTGAATGATTCCTTTAAAGTGGTAGAGAATATCCTCAAAGTTTTTCTTTCTGTCTCTGGAGTATCAAACAGTTGCCCACAATCAAAATAGTAAGTCCTTTGGTTAGCAGTTTGTCATGTGCTCTGCATGTCCTGTACTTACACAGCTTAGAATAAGTATACAATCCAACACTTCAGTATCATTGTTTACTGTTTCCTATAAAATGCAGAGCACCAATCACAGCGCAGCACGCTGAGAACGAACTGGATGCCCAGCGGACTTCACCTGGCCAAAGAAACAAGAGCCCATATCTTTCTGCTCCTCAGTCCTTTCCAGCACAAGGAGGATCTTCAGAGGCCTCAGAGGTTTCACTGTGGTCTTCAGAGGGACTGTTCTGAAGTGCACACTTTGACAACCCCAGACACAGAGCCAGCATGGAGCTGGCGGCGTTCACTACATCATTGTCATCAACTGATAGGAAACAGAAAACAAACAAATGAAATAAGCTTCGTATTTCACTTCTAAAACTCTTATAACGTAACATAAAATGACAAGAACAAAGCTTCTGTAGAAAAGAACCTTGTTTTTATCATCAGTCCTTAGTCATTCAGTGTCATGATGACCAAAAACACTGGTAAGATTCAGTAAGATCTAACTCAAGTAAATCAAGCATTTCTTAACTAACCACTGATGTGCTAATATGCTAACACTTTACCACTGCTAGAGAGTTCTCTCAGTTTGGGCTGGCGGTTGCCTCTCTGTGGCACAGGAGTTTTGCACTGCCTCTTATGGGTGAACCAGTGCAGCCTCTGACACGTCGGCCCACAGTAGACCACCTGCAAAGAGATCAGAGCATTATGGGAAAACAGTGTTTCAGCAACATGTGAAACTCCAACATAATGACAAGAGAGCTTACTTAAGAATACAAAACAATCTTTGTATAATGTAACTCAACAGTGCACTTTAAATTCAGTTTTAAAGTTAGATATCTTTTAATTTGAATGTTCTTGCATTTCTGACAAAATCTGGGCTTCTTAATTAAAATGTTGTAGGTTCAGGATGAGCCTCAAGAGAAAGCACATGCTAAATAGCAACTTAAAGTCAGTATACTTTGCAGATGGTCATTATGTGTGATTAACTGTAAAATAAATCACATGAACAACATTTGTAAATTTGGCTACAAAATGATCAAAAATGTCAGTATTAATGGAATGAATGTTGGTGGCAAGCTATGATTACTTAAGAAAAAAATGAAACACATTATACCATTTTACAGAAGGAGCACTTCTTGTCAGCACCCTTCTCTCCACAGGTAGCACAGTACTCTGTGTCCATAAGCACCATCTGGCCTGTCAGTGTTTGCGTCAGAACCGAGAAGGCTGTGGGGTCGTTCCCCTGGAAACAAAAGAGAGCTTGTGAAACAAAATGTTCACACATTTTTACAATTTCAGTCAGCAAGTTATGAACATCTACACTAGCATTCAAAACTTTGTTTAGTAAATTAGTAAAACAAAGTAATGTTGTGAAATATTATTACAATTTAAAAGAACTGTTTTCTATTTGAATATATTTTAAATTGTAATTTATTCCTGTGATGCAAAGCTGAATTTTCAGCATCATTACTCCAGTCTTCAGTGTCACATGATCCTTCAGAAATCACTCTAAGATGCTCATTTGCTGCAAGAAACATTTCTTATTCTTAAAAATGTCGAAAACAGTTGTGCAGCTTAATATTTTTGTAGAAACTGTGAAACATGTTTCTTTGATGAACAGAAAGGCCAAATGTAGTGTCTAAACAGTAATATTTAACTTAATAAAGTTAACTTGTAAAATAGTGATTATTATTTAATATTAACTATTACAAATATTAATTAAATATTAAAATATTATATATAACAATATTATATTATATTATAAATCTAATTTATTATATTAAGTAAGTATTATTTAAAATAATTCCACATTATATGACCCCTTAAACTTTGTTTATTAAAATTATAAGGTGTCCCTTTTATATGTTTAAAAATGTACTGACAATTTCCACAGGTGCTATACTTCGGACCAGCTGTTGCAGCAGGGTTGCCTCACAATAGGGAAACTTCCGGATACAATCACGAATGAATTTCTCCTGGTACTGAGGGAAGCCATCACCATCTCTTCCTTTCAGAAGGCTTGGGCAGAAGAAAAATATATGTTTTTGTGACTCCATTTGCAAGACTGTCTAAGATGTAATGGACCGTAGTGATGATGTCACCTCCTCAACAGGGCATCCAGGTTGTCATCTCGTTCCTGCAGGAAGGCCAGACACTTCTGCAGCACGCAGCTGATGTAGTGCATCTTCATGGCCAGTACCTCATTCATGTCCTGCTGTTTCACACACTGCTCACAGAGCAGATCCATCACACGGTAGCACTTCTCCAGGGCAACCACATCCACCAATAAGGGGTCCTCCTTCACCAGCATCACCATCTGAAAACACATGATGGAAAAAATGGAAGTGAATATAGCAGAGAGACACTATCCTTACTTACAATGCAAGTTTCATGGAGGAAACATGTTCTCACGCCACATGATTCTGTTAACTGATCCCTGCTGAGTATGGCGCTGAGACACCTTACTCATCAGAAATCACTGGATCTGAGACAGCTGAGATAGCGCACACAGATGCCATCCGAGATCTGCCACAAAGCACACACGCAAGTCTATATTAGAGCAACTGTGTATTAAATTACTAACACACACCTTTGATTTGACACTCACAGGCCTGCATTTGGAAAATAAATTTCTGCTGATTTTCCAGAAAGCCTAATATTACCTGTTTTGATGATGCTGAGTTGAAAAATATCAATAAAAAACTCTCAGCACATACATTTGTTTTCACAAAATAAGAATGAAGATTTTTCAAATTATATATAGCCGCAATATGTATCAGCTTTAATGCATTTATCAGAATAACAAAAGCAGTCAAATGTCAAACACATACTCTATTGTCAAAGAACTTTACATAAACACAAGATTATTAAAAATAAAAAAAATCACAAAACTAATTTTAACAATTTGCTTCTGTTGCTGTTTGGATTTTACTACATCCAAACAGCAAGCAAATTTTCAAATAGACGTTATCTTAATTAACAAACCGCGTATTTGAAGTACATCCTCGCCTAAAAAACTCTTAAAACTACATTCCGTGACACAAAAACAGTATTATTTATAAAATTATAGTGGATTTGGGCATCCGCCACGAGTCCACGACACTCGCTGTGAGAAATAACGTAAGCAGAATGATACAAACGGTGAAGCGGTTGGAGTTCTGTTATCACTAGAATATTGCACTCCTCTCAGCCAGTCAGATTCGAGGACTAGAAAGAACTGCTGTATAAGGGATAATACAACTTCTTCACCTTACAAATGGTTGTCGAAAGCAAAAATGCTACAAACTGTGTCTTATTTTGTGAGAAAGTGTGACTATTTTTGGCACTATTTTTGGAATCAGCACCCCAAAATTAGTAAGAAACAAGTACTGGATTTCAATCAGCAAATATTATGCAAGGCAGTGTTATTTATGTATTTCATTGCACTGTCACATGCAAATGTCATTCCATTTTTCATATGCTATGCAATGAAGGCTGTTTATCAGAGCTGTAGGTATAACAGATTTATAACAGAAGTCCAAGCCTGTGTTGAAATGCAGGCCATGTTGTTGCTCTGTAATATCACAAGGATATATTTAGATGGAATAAAAGCAGGAGGGGTGTTGGTTAGTGCAAACTGATGCTTCCTCCAGTCATGTGACCTTGTATGGCATTCTTATGGGTCCGTGTTATAAAAGCATAGGTTGCTGTGTTTCACTCCCATTGTTTGGTTTGTGTGAGCATGGCGCTTTACTGCTGCTTGAAATCTGAGTTATATAAACACACTTGGCAGTTCTTACCTTGACAGGATTGAGGTTAGTAGTCATGATGATTTTGTGTAGGGGTCCTGCTAGTTTGGGGGGTAGTTTAGGTTCAATCTCTGAGCCCTGGGGTCTGGTGTAGTATTCCAGCCTCGCACGAGAAAAGAAATTGTTGATCACTGTCGCACAGTCATGCTGACCTGCACAGGGCAGAAAGATTAAGATTATTTATTCATTAGTAAGTAGTAAATGTGCATATGCATATGAATCACTCACCCACAAAGGCAGCCATCTGAGCAGCAGTCCGTCCCACGGAGTTGACCAGATCTGTCTCTGCTCCAGCATCTAAGATCATCTCTGTTATTTCTGCATTACCTGTGGGATTATTCAGATTAGATGAGCTGGGAAAACTTTAGATGCCATTTTCAGATTATCTACACTATATACTGTACAATACTGTTCAAAAGTTTGTTGTATTCTGTTGTAGGGTCAGTAGTATTATTTTTTTAAGAAATTGATACATTTATTCAACAAAAATGCATTAAATTGATCAAAAGTGAAGACTTTTATAATGTTACAATATTTCTTTTCATATAAATGCTGTTCTTTGGAATTTTCTATTCATCAAATAATTCTAAAAAAAAAGGCAATATTGCAATTAAACTTTTCTCATGTAAACACAATACTTCAATCAAATTGATGTGATTAAGCTCATAATCATCAAACATAATCATAGTAAAATATGTGGCGCATACAGATTGCAATCGCAATGAACAGATATGTAAACATATTACTGCGATTAATTCCTTACACTGATTATTGGAAATAATCAAATATTTCTGATCAAATAAATGCAATCTTGGTGAGCTTAGGAGACTGCTAAAAACTACTGCTTTATTGCTTTAAAATTGGATCATTTTATTGTTATTTTATGAACAGTTGATAAGAAAGACATCATCAATACATGTAAATGCATTTTACAATATATTTTATGATATTATTCAAATTTTACACACTTTTCTGCCCTACTTGTGTGTTTCTGTGATGATTGTGCTATTTGTGCAACCCAATGCAAGGTCGTCTCTTGAAATTCATTCATAAATGACCTTGCAAAAGCTGTTACCGAGGCAGTGCCCTTTCAAAAGGTACTAAAATATGTACACTTTAGGTAATAATATGTGCCTTTAAGGTACTTATACAAACCTTTTAGGGGTAAATAAGATCCAAAGATGTACCTTTTGAAAAGGTACCAACTCAGTGAAGCTTTTGTACCTTTAAATGTTAGAAAATGACACTTGGTAGAGTATATCTTGGCCAGGACTCCCTGGAAGAAGAGATTTCTTTTATCTCAATGGGACCTTCCTGGAAAAATAAAGGATAAATAAATAAAAAATAAATATCGACATGAGTTTACCTGAGAGGCCAGCGAACATGAGGGCAGTATAACCATACTCATGCTCATTACAGTTGACATCAGCTCCGTGCTGCAGCAGCAGTCTGCACATGTCTGCTTTGCCCTTATAGGCCGCATGCATGAGAGGGGTCATGCCATACTAAAACCACATGAAGGAAAATACTTCAGAAATGTCTTTTCATCTGCATGACTCAAAAGCAAATGACATTTAGCCTTGTTCAGTCCCCTCACAAATTGTGAAAATCCAGGAAATGTGCCTGCAGGATGGAGATTCTGACAAAACACTGGCACTTGTTGAGAGTGACATGAGCTGGGTGAGTCATAATCTTTGGTGCGCCTTGGAAGAAGTCGAAAGACTGCGTTGGTGGCACAGCGAACAAGCTGCACATCTGATTTTGACAGGTGGGATACACTTATCACCTGCTGTTTCTAATCATTCTTGCCTCAAAAGGACCTCAAGTAGTCTGTAGGTTACATCTAGTGGCATGTCTCCATTATCACACCTCTTTAAAGACCACATCCGCCACTCAAGAGTCTCCGCCATATGCCTGAATAACAATGCGGAACATATGTTGTCACCTCACCAGCCCACCAGCCCACCAGCCACTGCACTTGTTTACATAAGGGCTGATCGTCAGAAAACAACTAAATAATACCACTATTTACAGTGTAAGGCCTGTGTGTCTATGTAGTTAGGCTGCAGTAAAATAGCATAAACATGAATAAAAGTAGCAATAAGTATGGGTTGTGTTTGGCCAGCAACCCTATGTCTGATTTTATGTTTTGTTGTGTTCCAGCTTGGTGAACCCCAATGAGCCATAACTGGTGCTTAAATGGCCTGTAAATTACTACCCATATTCATCATCTTTATGTTCTTACCTCATCCAGACAGTTAACACGCACATTTGGATTGCTGAGCAGCTGGGTGGCCTCCTGCACATCACCTTTTGAGAAAACACAGTCTAGAGTTTAAAAACTAAACATCAGGATCATGGACAGCTCATGATGATCCACCATATTATTTCCTTGGATGGTCTACATACCCACTTTGTATAAAGACACTTAAAGTATACTGAGGGTATTTTTAAGATATTTTTATTATCTACCTTTTTCAAATTATGCAAGGATTCATTAAAATACTGTTCTAAGATAAACACAAAGTTTCATTAAACTGGTTAGTTTATAGATAAATCTTACATTTAATAACAAAGTCTGTATAATATGAAACAGGCACTGTGTATATACTACTGTTCAAAAGTTTGAAGAAGTCTCTTACACTCAGCGAGGCTACATTTATTTGATCATAAATACAGTAAAAACAGTAATATTATGAAATATCACAATTTAAAATATCTGTTTTCTATTTGAATATATTGTAAAATGTAATTTATTCCTGTGATGCAAAGCTGAATTTTCAGCATTACTCCAGTGTTCAGTGTCACATGATCTTTCAGAAATTATTCTAATATGTTGATTTGCTACACAAGAAACATTTCATATTATTATCATTGTTGAACGCATTTGTGCTGCATAATATTTTTGTGGAAACTGTATTTTTTTCCCAGGATTCTTTGATTAATAAAGTTGTTAAAAAACAGCATTCATTTGAAGTAGAAATATTTTGTTTCTAAATGTATTCACTGTGTCATCAACGAAATGTGTTTTGCTGAATAAAAGTATAATTTTTTTATTTCCAAAAAAAAAGAGAAAGAAACTTTGTGAAAAATAAACTTTTCATAGTGTCAGAAAGGTAGTGTAACTAGTCACACAAGAGAACAAATAAATAAACCTCCAACCAATTCAATAGGTTAATTTATATAAATAATATATACGCAGAAAGTTTGGTTTTAAGAAAAAAAAATCAGAAAAGAAAACTAAAGAGTGATTTCCAGTACCTGCAGCAGCTACCTGTAGCATCACTCTCTCTTCAGATGTCAGATCACCTTTCCTTGCAGGGGTCATGCTCTTCATATTGACACCAGTCATTTGTTATTATTGTTAAGGATAAATAGTATATCGATGTGAAATTGCTTCCTCAGAATACCGACCTTATAACACAAAACTCAAAGTAAAAAGAACGCATCATTGGTTCATACCACTTTGGAAATTGAAAGGAGGGGAGGGTGGATATCCGAGTGACACGATGTGAAAAAGCCGTAATGAATATTTAAGGATGTCAACATTTATTTAATTTAAAAATATTATATAAATACAGGTTATTACTTTTTCATTCAAGAGGATTTCATTATTAATAGCAGTGGTAATTCATGTCGTGCAAAGTACCCCTCTCGAGAGTAGTTCAGTCCAGCTGTACTTAACTTGCCTGCTCAAACTGTCGCGTGAGATACTGCGCGCAGCGGTGCTCGAGATCATCACGCAGGTAGAATCACAGACAGGTAACGTTAAATACAATTACGTGATGGCCTGTCATGATGCGCAGTGTTACTATTAGCCTGATTCGTGTCTGATTCTCTCGTGCTTCTGAGCACCTTCTGAGCTTTTACGAGTTTTGAAGCGTAACCTGCTGGTCTTGAAAACTATAATTAATTTAACAAGCTAAATAAGCACATGTGCAAAAATGCTACATTTGTAAGCAGACTGAGGCATTTAACTAATGAAGTCGGATTACTTGGTTATTTATGAAACCGTGTTGTAATGATTTTAAGCACAGCTTTTTAATATAACGTTACAGTGTGTGTATCATACATTATCGTATTTTTTATCTTTTACATTCAGCATTGCACATTCAATAGTCAGATATTTCATACATGCTGTACTATGTACATACATATACATACTGAATGTAAAAGATACAAAAATATTTTTGTAATACAAAATATCTGTTAAAATATGAATGTCAGTGAACTACTGCATGAACTATAGTGTAATATAGTATTTATATCCTATCAAAGTTTCCGTCCTGTGTTGTGTCCCACTCCCAGCACCTCATTCCTACTTTGAAACCAGGTTGCATTCTCTTCCAGGAATGCCATAGCCTGTGTGTTATTCTTGGCACTGAAGCACTTATAAATTGAGACCGGTGAAACTACCTAGAATATAAACCTACAGCTATACAGCAGCACACAAAAGCCTGCAAAAACATATTCTTGTGGTTGCCAAGTGCTGTGTGATGTTTGTCCTCGTTTAATTGGTTTTATGACAAGGAATGTCACTTATACACTGTGAGAAAGTCAAAGTGAGAGCCGTGTTGAATAAGCAGTGTGGTACAATAACTGGAGAGTGATTGGGAGTGATTTTGATGGTTTGTAAGCCCCACTCACTCCTCAGGGTCTGTTGTAATCTAATTAAGACCTGACTCTGACTTTTGACTCTCCAGAGTTTCTGGTTTTCCAGCAACACCGATACTAACCGGTCCTGTGAGGTGTTGTGCTCTGGACATCCTCCACTTGAGCTGATCTAAGGGCCGATTACTGCATTGTCTGTTGTAATGGATTAAGGTTCGGTGACAATCAGCTAAATCATCCTCGTTGTGGGCTCATCCCTGGTGAACGTGGTTGTTGATATCATTTATAAATCACACGGGACTTGCACATGAGTACATATTGTTCAGAGCTGCGTGAAAGGACTCAATGTTAGAAAAACACTGAGCCATGATGTAGAATGCTGTTTAAAAACAATTGTTCTGATTTCGGTGAATTATCACTGTGAGTCATGAGTTCATTCAGCTTTGAGGACAAATCAAGGGTATTCTTTGTGTGGTATGAAATATGTTATCTGTTATTTTTATTTATTTTATTTATTTATTTATTTTTTGAAAGAAGTGTCTTTTGGACTTTTGCTCACCAAGGCTCAATTTATTTCATACGCTGATTTGGTGCTCAAAAAACATTTAATATTTTTATTAATGTTGAAATCCATTGATCTGCTTTGAATAAGACAGATTTTCCCCCAGGATTCTTTGATGAATAGAAAATTATAAAAGAACAGCATTTATTTGAAATAATTTTAAATGTTTTGCAATATTATGGTTCGTTTTTACTGTTACCTTACCTTTGTGCAATTTATTGGACAGTGCATTTATTACAAATAAAAAAATAAATAAACCTTACAGACCCCTTTTAAAGCTGACTCTCAAAAATAAATCTGCACTCATTGGAGTTTACTTTTCCAACAAAGGCAGGGTTTCTGCGGGGCATTGAAAATCATTAAAATTCATTAAATGACCTTTAATAACAGTCATTCAGGACTTCCGTTCAAAAACTCGGGACGTCTTAATTAATTTCAAACATTTTTTTGTATAATTAATTAATTTAAATTAATGTTTCTAATAGACACATTTATAACAGAACCTCAAGTAAACTACGTTATTTTGTTTAGTCATATACAGGTGGGAGCTTTTTCAATTTATTACTCAGAACCACTTATTAGCCTACAACACCTTTAAAGACTTATTCAGGGAAGTACAGCAGGATGCAGGAAATGATTGAGTATTATTTTAGGTATAAAATACTACTGTAATGCTTGTAATGTCCATTTATAGTCTTTACACAGCAGCTCCTTAACTGTTTAAACACCAGCTAATTTCAAGACGCTGGCGTCACGTGGGTCACCCGCAGTGTAAGACGCTCAAAGCTCAAGACGCTCGGATAGACGTTCGATCGGTCGTTCGAACGAACGTTTGATTTTAGCATGGAATACGCTTCATATATTTCTCTGTTCACGCTCCACTTCATCTGCCAGTGAATTCAACGATCTTATCAGATCTCCAGCCGCCATGTTTCAAACGATCCAAACGTACCACGCTTCCGCCAATCCCTGCCTTGAAGCAATGATTGACGGAGGGTGGGCGTGGTCAGCTCGGAATGCATTTTCAAAGCCGCACTGAATTTTGCTACAAATATCCCACGTCGTCATGATGAAAATGCAATCCTAAGTGTTCTAACTGTTAGTCTAAATGCATTTTGGACAAATAGCATTTAAATGATCATTTTGCTACCATTTCTGCTTGAACATGTTACACATATCAAATCCATTTGTGTTATACATTTTAATTTTCATTTAGCAACTTATAAAGCGTTCAAATTTGCATGCAATTTACATATTAAGACTACTGTTGGAAATGGCAAATGTAAATTATATAATTTAATTTTCATTTTCCTTTTGCAACAAACTTTGCACGTATGGGTAATGGAAAATGTAAATTTAAATACAGAAATACATTGCCATTTTGAATATTGCATTGCCATTTTGCATATTGCATTTTAAATTGAATTTTGCTACCTATATACTTCCATAGTAACTCATGTTTCCATCACAAATCATTCTCACACTTCTGACCTCAACTTCACTTTGGTAACATATTATACCATGGTGAAACATTCATAATCATATGCTGCAACATAAAGGAATAAAGGACATCAAGGAACCTTTTTTGATTTTGCTGGTTATGCAGCGCTCATAATAACTGCCTTTATTTACCCCATGGAAAATGTTGATTTTTGTTTGTGTATATGTTTGCACGTGTGTTGTGAGTTTGCTTACATTATACACACACACACACACATGCAGAGCGCTGTAAGCTGTGATCAGACATGTCCTACGACACGTGTCCCAGACCTGGGTGACTGAAGTTTACACCGTCGGGGATGAGCCCCTCTATATTTAGCACAGGGCAGCGAAAAGACTTGCCGGAGCACTGGCTTTCTGCTGGAGCACTCACTGCGTGCTGGAGAGGACCTCTCAGCTGATGAGCTTTTAGATCGCAAGCTTTTTTTCCTCCTAGTACAGTGCGATATTATAAACGAGGTGTGTGAGAGGAGGGTGTAGTATTGGGGAAAGCACAGATTACTGGGTCAGGAGTTGTTTCATTGTTTTGTCTTGTGGGGCATCATGGCTTATTCAATAATGGATCTGTCATAGCACAAAAATGGGTCATCTATGTTTTTGTTGCTGATTTGAATATATTTTATGTCTGTTTCTTTGCATGGGAAGGACTTATATGAATACCGGTAAGAAACAGAAGCCAGTGCTTACAGGCCAGCGGTTTAAGACCAGGAAAAGGGGTGAGTCATTTTTTATCTCGATATTTCCTATTCTACCTCATAGAAACTAATTGTGGGCTTTACAAAGGATTTAACTTGTGTTGACAGTTAAATGGCAAATGTACAGTGATTGTTCTTAATATTTGTTCACATACAGAAACACACACACACACCTTAGATGTGCACACATGTTGCAGACTCACTCAGCAATGCAGTGGCAAGGGTCTCAATTCATGTTCCATTAATAGCTTGTTTGTGTGCTACTGTGTACTTCATGTCCTGCACAATACTGGTACCAGTTCAGACACTCTGCCGTTCTGATCTTTTAACTTAGTTCTGCAGTCTCAGAGCCACAGAAGTTAACAAATAGCCTACTGCAATAGCTGCAGCATTAGTTCCAGAATCAGAAAGTTTAGTGGGTGTTCACACAAAGCATTTTTCTGTTCTACAGTGCTACTTTTCCATTGTTTCTTTATGTAAATGTGCTAGATGGACATTGTTGACCACAGCACTCACGTCTTACACATGACACAGTGTTCTAAAAATGCAGCGCTCAAGTTATAAGAAGTTAAAAACTAAAAAAAAACAAGTCTCAAGTTATATATTTTTCCCCATTCTACTTCCTGCGTCAAAGCAAAACCTCAATTTTGTGTGAATGGCCCTTTATCTTTTTTGTTTTATTATATTTTTTTTAAATACAAATTGTCTCATTTATGCATCTCCAGTCACAAAATTATAGGGATGATGATGATGATTATTATTATTATTACATATTGTTTTTATTGTTGTGGTGTACTGATAATTATGGTATTATCAAACATTGATTTTGACACAAAAGCTAAATAAAAGCTATAAAAATCAGTTTACGTTTATTCTCTGACATTTAAACAAAAAATACACTACTGTTCAAAAGTTTGGGTTTGGAACTGTTTTTAATGATCACCAAGGCTTCATTGTTGTTTTTTTATTTTAAGTACAGTAAAAACAGTAATATTGTGAAATATTATTAAAATAAGTTTAAGAAAAGTATTAAACTGTTAAGTCTTTTCTATTTAGATACATTTATATTTATATAAAAGTTCCTGTGATGGCAAAGTAGAATTTTCTGCATGATCCTTCAGAAATCATTCTAATATTCTGATTTCCTCAAAACATATTTCTTATTATTATCAATGTTGAAAACGGTTGTGTTGCTTATTATTTTTGTAGAAAATGTAATATTTTTTCTTAAAATAATGGAAAGTTCAAAAATAAATCTTTTAACACTGTCTTTACAGTTGCACATTATTTCTGTAGTCCACTTTAGACATTCTACTTACTATAATTAAGTAACTTGACAAGTACATGTCAACTTATTGTACTAACCCTAATCCTAAACAGTCTACTAATACTCTAATGAGAGTTAGCTTACATGTAGTTTCAAAGTTACTAATAGTTAATAGAATGTCTAAAGTAGAGTATATAAGTAAAGTGTAACCATCTTTACTGTCACTTTTGATCAACTTAATGCATCCATGCTGAATAAAAGTATTAATTTAATGATACAAAAAAATCTCACTGACCCCAATCGTTTGACTGGTAGTGTATGTTTAAACAATATAGGTCAATCTTTATGCAAACAATTAATTATTTTACATAGAAAGAAGTCATACAGTATCTGCCATACAGTTCTAATGTGAATCGTCCATGTAGGTGTATGATACGGGTGAAAGGTGAACACCGTTAGACATTACAGACAGCTTAGGAACGTTACTTAATAGCTTTTGACTGTGACAAATGTGGGGGCGTTTTCAACAGGGCATTAGAGTTATGCTTCACTGGCTAGTGTGGTAGGTGTGACTGGCTCTTCAAATGTGAGATCTCACAGGAAGACACTCAACATGCTCTTTAGCGTGTGCTATAATCAGAATTCCTAGCCAGCAGCGAGGCGAGGGAACTCATTTACATAATGGTAGGTATAAGTGTGGCTTGCATATTTCTGTGTGCGACCACCTGCTTTGTTATCAAGCATTCTACACCGATGGATACAAATCAAGGATCAAATCGAAATAATTTAAAGCATTATATTCTACATCAGGGGTGCCCAAACTCGGTCCTGGAGGGCCGGTGTCCTGCAGAGTTTAGCTCCAACTTGCCTCAACACACCTGCCTGGAAGTTTCTAGTATGACTAGTAAGAGCTTGATTAGCTGGTTCAGGTGTGTCTAATTGGGGTTGGAGCTAAACTCTTCAGGACACCGGCCCTCCAGGACCTAGTTTGGGCACCCCTGTTCTACATCATAAGTGGCTAATGTGAATCCTGAATCTCTGCTGCGGTAACCTTGACTGAGAGTCTTTCTTGTGTTTCCTCTCTCACAGATGAAAAGGAGAAGTTTGAGCCTACGGTTTTCCGAGACACTATTGTTCAAGGCCTCAATGAAGCAGGTGGTGATCTTGATGCTGTAGCCAAGTTTCTGGATGTCACTGGGTCGAGACTAGACTACCGCCGCTATGCCGACACCCTGTTTGACGTCCTCATGGCTGGGAGCATGCTTGGTGAGAAGGTCCAAAACCTTGTGCATAATTTGGGATATTGTCTGAATACTAAGGTTGTGACGGTGAGGAAATTTTCCCACCGGTTAATCGACGTGTGACAACACCCATAATAACGGTGACTCACTCTCCTCACTGGATAAATGAAATCCGATCTGTGATGCGACTGTCGTTCGGCACGCTGCATTGAGCAGCCGCGTTCAGTTTTTAATTGTAGTGTCTGTTCTTTTACTGAACTAAATTATTTTTATTACTATAAAAAATCAAAACGACTGTGGGGGTCGGTGCCGCGGTGGACAAGTGACGTAACCGGTGTTGCGGCTTAACAACGGTATCGCCGTCAGCACCGTCTATCGCGGCAAGCCTACTTAATACTGCTTTAATTATTGCTTTGTAGATCCAATTTCATTGTTGATGACACCTCATTACGTAGCTTTCTCATGATTTTAAAGATACTATTTTGTTTTCTCATTTCAGAAATGCAGTTAATAATCTCTCAAACTTTGTTGTGATTAGGTTGCAACAAGATATTTTAAATGATTAATTAGACCAATTTTTAGGGTTTATAAGGCAAAATGGCACTCACAAGGCCTGGGTATACTTCACTTTCCACGTTCCATTCCGTCTTGCACACGCAGGAGAGCGCAGACCTTCGCAGAACACCGAAGTATACTTTGGGCTACAGTGTGACATGAATCGACAGAACTTTTGGCTCAGAGTCAGTGGTGTAGTCCTAAAGAAAAAGGTGGTTTACTATTACCCTGTCACAACTTACAGTAGAAAATCCTAACTTTATAAGAAATAAATATTTCCAGACAATGTTTTCATAAATTTGTTTTGGCTTTAGTACACTGGTAATATAAAAGACAATGATTTAATTAAAAAAATAATTTATATTTATACTTATAATGCCTAATATTTTTTCTCACACAGTATAAGTGAGTCTTTATAAATAAAAAAATATATAGCTAATCTTATTATTTATGAAGGGAATTATATCTCCTGCAGTAGAATGTTGCATTGTGTAAATCAGCTGTAAATAGAAACCTTTTACGCTCCCCAGAGTGTAAAAACAAATCCGCACTGGATAGATTGCCAGATCTGTTTTATCGATATGTTATCACAGCTTAAACTGAGGGTGCTTAGCACTAGCATTCCTGTTGCCCTGTAACACCGGGCTTGAAGGGATTGTTAAATTTGAGGGTCCTTGGCATCAAATAGCTTACAAAACAAAATCTGTGGACAGCGCATTCCCTCCCTCTCTCACACAAGACATTTAAGCGCAAGCGACTTTATCAATAAACAGCATCAATAAAATGTCAATAAAAGCTGCTAATACGCGAGTAATTCACATTCAACCCGCTCACTCTTTATTAAATGCATAGCAATGGCTTACTCACTAGAGCGGAGTTCTCTCGCTGTAGTGGACACTTGCAGTCAGTCGGTGAAGGACGGGAAAAGGTAGAGTAATAAAAGTGATAATGCCAAAATTATAACAAAGAATCGCTAGTTTTGCACATCAGCATGAGACACCATTAAAGGGGACGCAAATATGACAGTAGATTACAGACTTGCGAGGCAACAAAACAAGTGGGTATACCGAGGGTATAAGCAAATACTGATCCTTAGAAGTTGTAATACACGAACAACCCCAGGCAAAAAGTAAGCATATGGCGTATACATGGCCCACACTACACCACTGGTCACAGTCTTGCAGATGTATATATTACAGTTTAACATAAAAAAAACTGTTGCTGCCTTTTACCCAAGCTGTCACTGGGGCTATACTGTACAATCTGACATGCAACATTCGTAAAGGACAGAAAATCACTTTGTGGACCCTTGTAGAACCATCCTTTGTGCTGTTAGCTTACGCAGACGCTGGCGTCTTTAGCAGATTAACAGAATGAGAGGTCATTAGCTCACTCCCCCGTGACAGCAGGCTGTTGCTCCAACACTTGCAGCACATCTCTGGATCAAAGTGTTTAGTGCAGTACCTCCAGGCCATCAACTTACAAATATATATATACAACGATGAGGACAGCAGGGAATACACAACATCATTTTAGCCTGTCTTAGTTGTCTCCTAGGAGCTGTCACAGCCGGTTGGAAATCTTCAGATCTTTTGCACATAAGCAGGCTGAGAGAGTGAGTGGGCGGCTTCACTGTGGGACAGAAGCAGAGTGTTGAATTTGGTTGGAGCAGATATGGGAAGCCAGAGTAGAGAACAGCATATTAAAAGGGTTTTTGGAGTTGAATATGCATTTTGTGAGTTTAAAATTATATGCATGTAAAGGGTTGTGAAGCACATATGCTGTCAGATCAGACAGCACATAATTAGATTATTATAGCAGTTTACTTTAATTGTGTACTGAGCCATGCTACTCACATAACGTTACATCATATAGTGCATTCAAACCAATATACTATAGAAATGTTACATGAATATATTGTTCAAAAAAAGTATGCGTTAAAAATAATAAACAAAACATTATGCAGATGAAAATGAGCCTCTGGCTAAATCTGGTACAATGCATTAAATGTAAACATTTATGTTAAAAATTGTACATGGTTTCTTTCAAAATGTTTCAAATAATTGCTGTTCACTTGAAAATGATATTCATCAAAGAATTCCGAAATAATGTATCAATGTATCATTACACAAAAATATTAAACAGCACATCTGTTTTCAACATTGATAATAATAATATTTCTTGAGCAACAAATCAGCATATTAGAATGATTTCTGAAGGATCATGTGACACTGAAGACTGGAGTACTGATGCTGAAAATTCAGCTTTACCATCACAATAATCAGTTTTCATTTTAAAAATGTTTGTAAAAATTGGAATAATATTTAAAGATTTTACCATTGTACTGTAAGCATAAGATACTTGTTATAATAATCATTGTTATTTTATTAAACAAATTATTAAGTGCGATCCTATCAATACTATATATACTGTAGTAGCTTGACCACACCTACACTACAGTAGTGACCTAGGTGTAGTTTTTTTTTTTTTTTTTTTACTCCTGATGATTAGCTAGTAAGTTTATATTGTTCCTCTCACACACTACACTTTTTGTTCAATCTGTGTGGAATGAGTTCAGTTTCAAGGACTGGTAGAGATGTCTTTAGGATGGGACTGTTTCTGTCAACCCAATTAGAGCTAAAAGGTTTACTCTGGCTCTATATAAAGCCCAAATAGCTGCGAGAGCACATGAGAGAGGAAGAACAGCAGCCTGGTCAAACATCCAGTCAGCAGTCAGATTACTCCAGCTAGGATATAGAGCCCTCATAAGTAGAAGACTGCCGTTAACTCTGTAAAATAGAGATTAAGTCCAAATCTTCTGACCTTTGCCCTTATTAGTCCTTAACAAAGGCCGGTTTCCCTGAACTCTGTGAAAATAGACGGGGATCTATTACACAAATGCGATGAAAGCACTACATTCAAGTTAACATGAAAGCATGAGATGAAAATAAACTCGGTTTACTTTCTTAATGCATATTTTTGGTCTTATAATGAACTATTTATTTGTAGACATTAATTTTTCTTCATAGTTTTCACCAAAATAATTTGCTAATGTCTTTTAAATCTGCATTTTTTTCAACCACTCAAACTACTCTTCCAAAGACTGCCCTAGAGAACTTTGTTTTACATGATTCAATCAGTTCTTCATTAATTACTAACAAAATTAATGTTACTAACAAAATTAATTAATGTTAGTCATTACGTTAATGACTAACAAAATTAGTCCTGAGCTACTGTATTTTATTTAGATTTTTTAAATTATTGAATATACTGTCAATTCAGAAATATGTCACATCAAGTAAGTAAAAGTTAAAGTCAAAATATTTGAAAATGTTTGAAAATGTTTTTGCATAGTAATTTGATGAAAAAGAAGAATAACAGAAAATTTCTGACGACCTGATAAAGAAAACTTTGATTTTATTCAAATATTTTGAATATTTTTGCCTGAATAATACAAAGCCCCTAAAGGAACACATGGAAAAGTTATATTTCTTTTGTGTTCACTTGCAAAACATTCACCCTGAGAAAGTTTGTATACGCATGAGGGAAAGCAAATGTTTTGCGAGCTAATGCAGAGTTTCTCAGGGGACGCAATACTCTGGCTAGGGAATAATACACAAATTTTGCAAGGGAACACAAGTTTCAAGTTTGCAAGTTTCTCGGGAGAACCTAAAAGTTTTGCGAGCAGATTCAAAATTGCTGATGGAAATAATATGAGGTGAGAAGAAAAATTATATTTCAATGCTTTTGCATTTATTTGCTAACCTTTTGCATTCTCAAAACAACACTGCATTTGCAAGTTTGTCTTGTGAAAGTTTTGTGAGTGAACGCAAAACTGGTAATGGAAATAATATGAGGATGGAGGAAACTATATTTAAGTGTTTTTGCAAGCCAATGCAAAGTTTCTTAGGGGAACTAATTTTTCTTCCAATTGTATATATTTTTTTCATCATCGTGCACTCTTAGGTGCTCCGTAGAAAAGCCAGTTTAGTGTTTTATGAAATGGTAAGATGGGAAGTATTACACTGACAAATCAATGGATCAGTGGCTCAACACTGTAATCCGGAGCAAACCTCTCAAGGGGAGCTGAAGTTAACTGTGTGTACTGTATGGTATTAACCCGGACACCTGTGGATTAGTCCATGAGGCATTGCATTGTTATGTGTGCAGAGCACATTGAGAAACCATGTCCTATTTTGGGGTGGAAGCAATGCTGTAATTCAGTTTCTTTCCTTATTTGATTAAATGCTTTGGAAATCATCTACTTTGTAGTACAGAGGCTAATGCTTTTTTTTAACTTGACCTACACTACATCACTTCTCTTATATATAAAGCTGTACTGCACATTATGCATTATACATAAATAAAACTGTAAACATTGCAGACACAGCATATGATACAGGGAATGAAGCATTCCGGTATAACTGTTGTGTTGTTGCATAGCTGGTTGCTGTGACGTCTGCTCCTCTCAGTTATAACTGCAGTAGGCACAGTGACATTTTCTCAGTAGGGGTTAACAGTGACAGCACAGTGCTCTCAAAGAATTTACAGCATTAACCTGTAACCTCACTTTCCCTCTCTCAGCTCCCGGGGGAACACGTATTGACGACGGGGACAAGACCAAGGTGACGGAGCACTGCATGTTCAGGACGGAGGAAAACCACACTGCTGTCCGCAGCTATGCTCAGGTGAACACCCCACTCAGCCCGTTCAATGAGATGCTTTTTTTTCCATTGTTGCATATGAAAAATGAGCAGCCGAAACCAAGATGGCAGGAAGGCGGGGAATCCTGTTTCAAAATTGCATTAGATGTACTTAGCCCCCAAATCCTCTGGGTAGAACCAGTATGCCACTCATACTGTGTCATTATAAAATAATCCCTTGGATTACATTGTCTCTCCATCACCAGCTACTGTGAGTTTAAAAGTGTGTTCTTGTGTCCAGGATTTTGATTTTGTCATATCATAAGGAATCAAATTTGATTTGATTTTGGTTTTAGAAGAGTTTGATGTATTTAATGTTTGATGTATTAAGGATGTATCTAAAATTAATAATAATTAAAAAAAAATCTAAATTAATAATAATAATAGCATAAAAGTATAATATATAAAATATCACATTATTATTATTATTACATCTCAAAAATATATTTATTTAGGTATTTTTATTTTATTGTTTTTAGATTTTATTATCATCTAAATATTCTAATATATCTAAAAATAATATAATAATATTAATATATAAAATTATATAATATATATTACATGAAATTATTATTATTATTATATTTTGGAATTTAATATTTGTTTTTAGGTTTTATCATTATTATTATTATTATTATTATTATGCAAAATGTATATGACCCCTTTATTTTTTCTTTCACTTTTGTTCACCTTAATGCTGTGACTCATAGATGATTATGTCTATATACAGGTTTTCAATAAACTTATCAGAAGGTACAAATATCTGGAGAAGGCCTTTGAGGAGGAAATCAAAAAGGTAACTAATGTGCATATCATGTTCTTGCTATTATCAGTGATGATAATGATAATGTACTGCAGAGGATGTTCCACAAACACCGTATGTTTTGATCCATACGTTTTCTCCCCACATAGCTTCTTCTCTTCCTGAAGGCCTTCACTGAGTCGGAGCAGACCAAACTAGCCATGCTAACAGGCATCCTGTTGGCCAACGGCACACTGCTGCCATCTATCCTCACCAGCCTCTTCAGCGATAACCTTGTCAAAGAAGGTTTGTGCTTTATGACTTCTTCCTCTCGAAGGAGAGAGAAAAAATAAATATTAAATGAATTATTTACTTGAGAGATTTTTATTTATTTGTAATTTTTTTGCATTGGCAGTGAATTCTTCATTTGACTATTTTAGATATTTATTAAAGTATGTGCTGTTTTCCCCACTGTCTGCTTGTAGGAATATCAGCTTCTTTTGCGGTGAAGATGTTTAAAGCTTGGATAGCAGAGAAGGACGCCAATGCGGTGACATCTGCCCTTAGAAAAGCCAACCTGGATAAGAAGCTCCTGGTATAATTGTTGATGCTCATCTGTTCTGTGTTGGCTTACACACGAGATCAATTCTGATACTGAATTCATTAATTATGAGGAGATGAGCCATTTTGCAGATAAATTGTTTCCATGGAGATGTTCATTACCTGGCAGATGTGTCTTAACACCCCTAAACTCACTCATGACCTTCATGCACACAGTACAACAAAATCCATGCAGATTCTATTACAAAAAATAAAGGTTTTGATATTCAATTACAGGTTGTAAATAATTGGAAACAGTTTGGACACAGTCACAATTATGAACTGGACTGACCTGTAGTTATGAACTACATCAGGTCTGGCGGTGGTACGATTTTTTATATTTTGAAATATTTTATGCTCACCAAGGCTGATGAGAAATGAGAAAGTATTTTAACATGGGACTATTGACACACTTCACCTTCTTAGTCTTAAAGGTTAAAGGTTCTTCCGAGTTCCTCCTGTAGTTAATCTCATTGTGTAATCTGCCGTGACTTCAGGAACTCTTCCCTGCCAATAAGCAGAATGTGGAGCACTTCTCAAAGTACTTCACTGAGGCAGGACTGAAGGAGCTGTCAGACTTCCTGCGCACGCAGCAGTCTCTGGGCACACGCAAGGAGCTTCAGAAAGAGCTGCAGGAGCGCCTGTCGCAGCAGTGTCCCATCAGAGAGGTGAAGCATGCACGC
Organism: Sinocyclocheilus anshuiensis; assembly: GCF_001515605.1. NCBI lineage: Eukaryota > Metazoa > Chordata > Actinopteri > Cypriniformes > Cyprinidae > Sinocyclocheilus > Sinocyclocheilus anshuiensis. The sequence goes on from NW_015547654.1 coordinate 1,674,910, forward strand.
ATGTTAAACTGCTTCTCAGCTGCTTTTGCTTCAAGACCCAGATTTTATATGGGTCATTAAGGATTGTCACGTTAGTCCTTAAGTCCTTAAAATATCCATATGTTCTGGTGTGAATTGTGCTCAGATCGTGGTGTATGTGAAAGAGGAGATGAAGAAGAATGATCTTCAGGAGCAGGCTGTGATTGGCTTACTGTGGACCTGCCTCATGAATGCTGTTGAATGGAATAAGAAAGAGGAGCTGGTCACTGAACAGGCCCTCAAACACCTGAAGGCACAGTATCAACACCTAGACTTTAAAATCTCACATTGATATTTGTAATGCTCATATCTATATTCTCATATCTAAAGGATCTTGGAGACATTGCCTCAGTTCTTCTGGATTGAGTCTGTCTCAGTTTGTTCTGTTTCTTCATGTTATTCCAGACAGACGGGATGATGAGGAGATCAGATCTCTGTGTGGAGCACTGGCTGCTGTCAGACAAAAATCTCACTGGATTATTATAATTAATGGCAAAATGAATGTTTGGAAATGTAAACTGTTATTTTCGCAAGCAGAGTAGCAAAATTGGGTTAAAGGGTTAGAATAGAAATTGTGCTTCAGTAATTTTGCGTTAATTAAGGATTATAGTTAAGGATTGTAAAATTAATCGCATGCGTTAACTCGTTAACGATGACAGCCCTAATATATTTATATAATATAGTGTATATATATATATATATAGTGTGTGTATGTATGTATGTGTATATATATATATATATATATAGTGTGTGTATGTATGTATGTATGTGTATATATATATATATATATATAGTGTGTATATTTTTTCTAAAAATGTAATTTGTTATATATTTTACTTCAGACTGTTACATCAAAGTCAGGTTATGTTTTTTTTTTCCTAAATTATTTTTATGATTATTATTATTTTAAATTAGTGTCCTATTTTAAAATAACCCTCGCAAAAATAGTTAAATTAGAGTCAAGTCAAATTTATTTGTATAGTGTTTTTTGCAATACACATTGTTTCAAAGCAGCTTTGCAAAAGATAATGATGTTAATGTTTACAATATTACAATATCTTAAGATA
>NW_015547654.1:1676078-1679328 GCF_001515605.1 Sinocyclocheilus anshuiensis
TATGTATGTATGTGTATATATATATATATATAGTGTGTATATTTTTTCTAAAAATTTAATTTGTTATATATTTTACTTCAGACTGTTACATCAAAGTCAGGTTATGTTTTTTTTTCCTAAATTATTTTTATGATTATTATTATTTTAAATTAGTGTCCTATTTTAAAATAACCCTCGCAAAAATAGTTAAATTAGAGTCAAGTCAAATTTATTTGTATAGTGTTTTTTGCAATACACATTGTTTCAAAGCAGCTTTGCAAAAGATAATGATGTTAATGTTTACAATATTACAATATCTTAAGATCATCAAGCCTTATAGTCGTATTTAGCAGATTAGAGCGGGACAATAATATAGTTTATATTTCATGACAATACAAGCAACCAAGCAATATGCCATCCATCCATCCAGAGATTTGACCTAAGAATTGTGATGTATTATATATCACTTTATGTGAGCATATGGATAAACTGGATATACTTATATCTCCAACTTTATATGTAAAGCTGTATGATAATATCAATTTAAATTTTTCGATGATGCGACAATCAAGTACTTAAGATTCATTTATTTCGTTCTTTTATTGCCAACTTTATATTTAAAGCTGTATGATAATATCAATTTAAATTTTTCGATGCGACAATCAAGTACTTAAGATTCATTTATTTCGTTCTTTTATTATATAAAATGCAATTTCAACTACTGTATGTCAGTTTAAAAAATAAGTTTGTTTTGAACTTATTTTATTTCCAGGTTTCTGAAGTGTAGAATGTGCAGCTGATTGGTCCATGAAAGAACTTGATTGTTGTATCAGATGATTATGTAGGCGGCCTCAAGCCTATGCAGCGTAACGCATCACAAGAAGTCATGTGCTGCCAGTACAGACCTGTGTAAGAGAGAGACAGTGGTGCTGGAATGATAATCGTGATTGTTTCTCCTGTAGCACTATGGACCTCTCCTGGCTGTGTTCAGTACTCAGGGCCAATCAGAGCTGGTCTTACTGCTCAAGATTCAGGAGTACTGCTACGACAACATCCACTTCATGAAATCCTTCTCCAAAATAGTGGTGCTCTTCTACAAAGGTACCCATGTCTCACCTGATCAGTGTTTTAACGATAAATTATAGGCAATGTAAGATATGGTGTGTGTTTCTCACTCCACAGCTGATGTCCTTAGTGAGGAAGCCATTTTGAAATGGTACAAAGACGCCCATGCTGCCAAAGGGAAAAGTGTATTTCTGGAGCAAATGAAGAAATTTGTGGAGTGGCTTGAGAATGCGGAGGAAGGTGAGGAAGTATCTCGGATAAAAATATCCTCTGCCAAACAAAATGTAAATCTCAAGCACATTATGTCTTAATTCTCTCTCCGACAGAGTCTGAGTCAGAGGGGGAAGACGACTAATCATCTTGAGGATCCTGAAGATTTTCTGGGTTTTACACTGTCAGCTCTCTGTGACCAGCTTTTTAGTGCATATTTAGGCTCTTTGTCATTACATTTGTGTCCAGAGGGGCGAGTCACATACACTGAGGCCCAATCCAGGGAAAAGCTTCTGAGCTCTATATAAAGAGTGGAGGAAGCTACATATAGACAGCCTTTAATAACAAACCCTTTAACATGGATTTTATATGAATGCCGTTCAGGTACTGCGACTACTGTTCCTGCAACTGATTTTCATTTGAACAAGCACGTGTATATGTCGTATGGGACTGCTTTGAATCTTTTTATGAATAAAAGGTGTTTTATATGTACTCTATTTCAAGAATTTGCCTCTTACTTTGTCTGACTCATCTTTAAGTCACTTTGGAAGGCATCTGCCAATTGAATAAATGTTGATTGGGACTATATTAATATAAAGGCTTTTAGTTATGCAAATTATGCCAAGGCCAAATCCTTTACTGTCTCACTCATATTGATTAATGTGTTTTAAACATTAACATGAAAATAAGATTTTGGAATTTCATTATAGAGTTGGCTCATTGTCATTCAGAGTAGATAATTAACTGACTTTATAAATGAAACAGTTGTCTTAAAATTAATTACTTTTTAAGGATTTTTTTTATACCAAACGTTGTATAAGGATGATTCTCAACTATGTTATAGAAGATATAACAATGATTTGATATAAACTGGTTTTCCCATTAAACACAATCTTATCTATACGCTGTATCTAATTTGCATATTAAAGTGCTGTTGGGACAGCATGTTGAAAAAAGAAGTGTGATAATGAGAGTAATAACTGGCCAGATTTTCATAATATCTAATATTTCATAAGAATATTGATTTATAATTTATTTTCCTATTCATTTGTTGTGTCTCCCAAAATGTGTAATAAACATGCTTTTAGTCCCAGTGTCCTCATGAAGTGGACATGAAATGACCAGTTTCATAACAGGATGTCATATTTTGATTTGAAACCCCATAACATTTTCCTGAGATGTTGATTTATGACAAACAATTTGAAAAGTAATCAGATTTAAATGATAATTCCAAAATACTATCATATTTCCATAAGGATGTACAATTTTATCACTAAATTAATGTCGGCCATTTTTAAAGACCAAGGAGAGGGCGTGGTCCCTAACCCATGGTGAAACATCCAATCATTTGGTATCTCTGAATCCAGACATAAAACTGTGAAATGTAGCATGTAGCGAGCCCAGTTCACTTCTCCCTCATGATTCATCTCCATTTCAATCTCTTATCTTGCCACTTACTGAGCCAAAACCACCAAATTCTGTGAACAAACAGAGAAACAGATGTGACAACATGAGGCAAGTACACAGGTGGAGATGATGCAGTCACAATTACAACGTAAACAATATATACACACACACACACACACACACACACACACATATGTATATGTGTGTGTGTGTGTGTGTGTGTATATATTGTTTACGTCTGACTTTTGCATCAAAGTAAGGTTGTAATATTTTTTCCCTGAATGATTTTTTTGTAAAATTAGTCTAATATTAAAAAAAAAAAAAGTTCAATTAAATTCAAGTCAAATGTATTTATATATACTACCAAAGGTTTCATTTGGTGGCGTCGAAATATTTGATTTGCTTTCTGACTAAAACGGGACTCGTGACAAGAATATGATGACTAAAGTATATGGGAAATAACTAGAACCAGAAGATGGCAGTAATGCAACGTTAAGGATGCAAGCGCCTGTTAAAACCCAAAGAAGAAGAAGATTTGGTGGCGTCACTATATGCAGACGACGGAGCACTATGGAAAAGGGGACGGAAT
>NW_015547655.1:0-2294 GCF_001515605.1 Sinocyclocheilus anshuiensis
ATTAGAATGTCTAATCAAATTATTGTACCCGATCAGAGACAGAGAAAGAGCGAAGCGAGGCTGCTAAAGACAGTTCAACATTGCAAACACAAATTCAAAGCACCAGCAAGTCAGCAGGTAAATCATCAGAATATTTAGCAGTTTGTCACACTTTAATTCTTGTAATTAAGTATATTTCCCATTATAATAACTTGTCTTGATACTAGTAATCTATAACATCATATTTTATTAAAACCTAGGCCTATAAATAGTTAAAAAATAATATAAATTAATAAATGACAATGTAAAAGTAAAAGTAAATGTAATAAATGCTCTAAATTAGTTGTTTATTAGTATATAATATAGATTTATGCTGTAAAATATTAAATGTCTAATACTTATAGGGGAGAGTGGGGTAAGATGGCCATGTTTTACTTATGTGGTCCTCAAGATAAGTTAAAATGATGCAGAAGTACAATGAAAGTATCTATCCTATCCTAATGAAAGTAGGCTATTCATATCATTTTAAATTATCAGAATGTATCTATGACAAAGGGTTCTAAAAATATGGCTTCTTATAAAAAAACCGATCATTTTAAAGGATCAGAATGTATCTATGACAAAGGGTTCTAAAAAATATGGCTTTAAAAAAAGTGTTCTCATGGCTCAGTTTGCCCCGGGTTAGGGGTAAGTTGACCCGAGTCGAGTCAGTGGGTGTAAAATGACCATCTGACCAAATCTGATTCAAACCCATGTGAAATAAATAATAATTAAAAAACAAATTTAATAATTTCCTTTTACAAACAGTCATTTATTTTCATGAAGTTAACTTTAACAACATAAAACCAACCAAATTAAGATTACATTTCAATATTTAATTGTTTGCATTTCTGAAACAATATGTTGACCACTAGAGTTGTAGCCTTCCTAAAAACAGACTAAACAGAGAGTTTGTTGGCCATTAGTGACTACAGGTGGAAAGATATATCTGATTATAATGCGATGAAAAGCATTTTCTGGTTCTTATCAGAGAAGGATTTGGTGCACTTGTACACTGTTCCTATCAAATAAACTACAAATAATATGATAAACTAAACCAGAAATATCACATTAAAATACCAGTTTATAATTCAGAGATTTAGCTTAACTACAGTGCCTTATGGTGGGGTAAGTTAAAATGCTGACTCAATTTACCCCACAGCATTTGGCTCACTTTGCCCCATAGCTGCCATTTTGGAAAAAATAGCTACTGTTGCTTACCAGTTCTGGCTAATATTTAGCTAAATGATTTGCATGGTTTAATATGTTGCTAAATCACCTATATGTATCATAAATACAATTAAATCTGGATAAATTTGCTTTGATGTAACACACCATTACATCTGTTATGCTACATTTTTTTAAGTAAATGGGTGCCTTCCATTGCCTCCCATGTGTTTCTCCTTTTCACAGTCTGGCAGAAATGATGGGTGGTTCCAAACAACATGGTCACATGACAGTAAAAGTGTACAGTTGCCAAGAAACGGGGGGTGGCTCCACTTACCCACTGCCTCAACTTACCCCACTCTCCCCTACTTCCATTGAAGATATGATCTTCATCTTCCATTGGGAGCCCATTCTTATCAAAACATCTACAATAAAGTCTGAAATTATTACAGAGTGTGCGGAAACACATTTGAACACAGCATATAGCTTTCTTGTGTTAGGTTATCACAAATATTTTAAATTCAAACTTACCACTGACAGAATTCACAAATCGTTCTTTTAGTTTTGGCTATTTAATATAAGTTAATATAAAAGCAATTATGCTATGTCTAGCATTATTTTACGTTAATGAGCATAGCAAATGAATTGGTATCCACGGTATCCACTCACATGTTTAACTTTTAGTCTGCTTGTTACTGTCAAAAAAAAAATTAAAAAAAATTAATACAGTCGCATTACTATATGCAATAGCCTATATGAGATAGCCCATGATCACTATATTTTATAGAGGTGTTACTATAACGATGTTGTAAATGGTGATCAGCAACCAAATATTGATAATGTGGAAGTTACTGCCTTTTGCCTTTGTGTTACCTCTCTAATTTTTAGTCTGCTTGTTATGGTAAAAAAAAACAATTAATACAGTCACATTACTATATGCAATAGCCTATATGAGATGATCACGCCCATGATCACAAGATTTTATACAGGTGTTACAATAACGATTTTGTAAATGGTGATCAGCAACCAGATATTGATAACGTGGAAGTTACTGCCTTTTGCCATGGTGTGACTTCTCACGTTTTGCAGACAATGCAAAGGCAGAGTAC
>NW_015547656.1:0-13850 GCF_001515605.1 Sinocyclocheilus anshuiensis
TATATATATATATATATATATTCAATTAAATCAATTAAAATAATGGCATTCCTTTGTGTTTTCAATTAATTTTTTTCATTAATTTTAACATTAAATTGAAACAATGGCATTGCTTCAGGTTGTTTTTAAATACTGTTTTTTCTTTGATTATTTAAAAAGTCAAACATTTATATTAAAATATTAAATTAAAACAATTGCTTTGTTTTTTATTTAAAAAAGTAAAAAAAAAAAAATTAAAACAATGGCATTGTTTCAAGATTTTAAATACTAGATTTTAATATTAGCATTATAACAAAAATAGGTGTTCATGCGTGATACTCTGATCTCTAGATATGGGCTTCTTCCCTTCTTCAGTGAAAGTCTGTGTGATTAAATGCTTCAATCATCCAATCACAACAATATGAGCTGTCACTCATGCCTGGAGCAAAAACGGTTGAGTTATGCAGTTTGTTGACGTCTCTGTCTGTACGTCTGAGTAATAGGGCTGCTTGACTTAATTGTTTACAGCCACACACACTTTCTCTCTCCCGTCTTGTCATCTGTTTTCTTCTCTGTTCGTTCCACATCGCTGGTGCGGGTGAAAGGTGAGCGTTCTCGGCGAATGACAGAGATGTGTCTGTGAACGGGGCATTAGCCCAGAGATGCCAGCGCTTTTCCCATCAGGCTCTGGAGTCAGAGTTTCCATTACGGAGTCTGTCTGGAACCGTCGGCCACAGGAAGAGGCCCTGATCACAGAGGAGCATCTCCTGATGGAGACGGGCCTCCCGTAGTTTGTGCTTGGAGACATTTATGGAGCTGGGCCTCCTAATGGAGCTAGACCTGATAGAGCTGGGCCTCTTGACGGAGCTAAGCCTCATGATAGATTTTGGGCCTCCTATCAGAGTTGGAGCCATTTATAGAGATGTTTGTGGAGCTGGGCCTCCTAATGGAGGTAGACTTGACAGAGCTGGGCCTCCTGACGGAGCTAAGCCTCCTGATAGATTTTGGGCCTCCTATCAGAGTTGGAGCTGTTTAAAGAGCTGGGCCTCCTAATGGAACTAAACCTGACGGAGCTGAGCCTCCTGGTGCAACTGGGTCTCCTGTGGAGCCGGGCCTGCTGACAGAGCCGGGCCTCCTGGTTGAGCTGGGCCTCCTGACAGAGCTGAGCCTCCTGATAGATTTTGGGCCTCCTAACAGAGCTGTAGCTGTTTATAGAGCTGGGCCTCCTAATAGAACTAGACCTGACGGAGATGGGCCTTCTGATGGAGCTGAGCATCCTATGCAGCCGGGCCTCCTGACAGAGCTGAGCCCTTTGATTAAGCTGGGCCTCCTGATAGAGCTGAACCTCCTGTGGAGATGGGCCTTCTGACGGAGCCGGGCCTCCTGGTGGAGCTGGGCATCCGGGTGTTTGATGAAGGAGATGCTGGGTGTTTGCACTGCCCTGTACAGTAGCACATAAGACTGGTTTGTTTTAGTGAGTTCAAAGCACCCTCAATGTGACTTTCCTTTTTCTTCTTTTTGCTTCAGTATATAAACAGCAGCAATGTGAAATTTTAAATGCAATATTGCAGTTTAAAACACAAGTGCAATATATGACAAAATAATTACAGTATGATTTTTTAACCAAATTGTGCAGCCCTAATTTGGGATCATATACAATAATTCTTGAAGACCCCTTATTAAACCTTTTGCCTTATGTGACAGTGATATATATATATATATATATATGATAAAATAAGATTTGGTCATTCGGTCCTTCACTAATTTTATTCCCAGAGCTTTGAGGATCAGTTCAACTGAGTTGTTTAAAAGAATCGATTCTAAAACTCCCAGAGCTTTGAGAATCAGTTCAACTGAATCGTTTAACAGAACTGATTCCAAAGAACAATCAGTTTGTGAATTCAACTCCAAATTCCACAGCATCAGACGAGTCCTGAATCACATGATTTCTCCAGATCAGACCCATCTGGCGGAAATGCTGCCCATATAAGGCCATATCCTGCAGGCCGACACTAAAATCAAGCATGTGTCTCTGTGATGAAACCGCATGTGAGACTCCAGATAAACAGATGAGTTTGAAGCGTAAAGACGAGCTCATGTAGTCTGTCAGAATGGAGGTGAGCTCCGCCGGCTGTTTCAATCAGATTGCATCCAAAAAAATGAAAGGAAAAAATGGTTTTCTGGGAAACCCCTTCATTAGTATTTATGGGAAACTCCATGGCAACTTTTCCTTTCTCATATCTCTCTCTCTCTCTCACCAGCTTTCTTTGGTCTGTTGTTAATTTTTCATGTTCTTTTTCCATGCGAGCTTGTCATATTTCTCCTGGTGCTCGCGCCGGTGAAGGGTCCTGTCCGGGACGAGAGCCTGAACATTCTTAGGAAAATGTTGGTGCCCGGTGCTGCTCCGCTCCACACAATGAGCGGACGGAAAACAGCCTGATGGAGGAAATATGATGCTCAGGAGATGAGATGAGATGAGATGAGATGTCATGTTTTGTCTGTCTCACATAATCCGTTTGTATCTGTCTTCTCAGATTTATGACTTTTGATCATGATGTTGCAACAGCACATTGTCTAGAGCAGCGTTAATTTAGTGTCATTGAGATACTGTTATATTTTTTGTTAATATTTTGAATTATTTTTATATATTGGTTTCATTTTTAATTAGTTTTAGTAATTTTGAGTTTGATGTGTATTTTTATGTCTGTAATTGTTTTTTTTTATTTAGATGGTTTTAGTTATTTCAGTACTTCAAGTTAAACTAAATGATTTCGAGAAATATTGTCTAGCTAGCTGAAATATAAGTTGTCTTTTTTATATATTTTTATTTTTATATTATTTTTTAGTTGACAAAACTTTATTTCAAGTCGCAAAAAAGTTTATTTTTTATTTTTTATTTTAGTTAATGATAATGATCATCCCAACCCTAAAATTTAAATGGCAGTTTTATATTTTCATGTTTGAAGTCCCAATCACCTGATCATTATTTATTCATTTATTTATTGCCATGTTATTTTAGTATCATCAAGATGCATTTGTAGATTTTATTAATATTTTGCACGTTTTTTTCTATTTTGCTTCATTTTAATTTTAAAGTAATTTTGTTTTTATCATATTTGAAATGTTTTTATAATGTTTATTAGTTTTTTTTTTTTTTTTAAATGTCTACATTGTTTTTATTAATTTTTATTTCAGTTTTAATTATTTTAGTACATCATGTTGAAGTAAATGAAAATGACAAATGTTGCCTTGGCAACTAGTTGAAATAAAATAAGATTAAGTTTATATATATATATATATTACTTCAGTTAACATTTATTTTATTTCAAGTAACAAAAATATTTTTTATGTTTTTTTTAATTGTTTTTATGGAATTGATTATTCAGTTTAGTCTTATTATTTGTATAATTTTTTACCCTGTTTTTCTATAAACTTTAGCTCAGACCAGTTGAAAAACCTTGCGTATAAAATACACAGGATCCAAAATTAATGTCACATTTAAAAATGTAAATTGTCATCTTTTACTGACCTTCATGTCCAAACCTCTCTGACTTTCTTTATTCTGTGAATTAATTTGGTTCACTTACATCAGATATCATTCATTTTTACATTGCAGTTTAGATCATGTATTTCAGCTCAGTTTCTAAAAGTAATACGTCTATCTGATCAGTGTTTTCTCTTCGTCCCATTTTTACTATCATTTGGCAGCTGGTTTTGGACCCTGATTGAGTCATGTGACTTACTGAATGGTGTTTTACTCATTTGAACAAGGAGCTTCGTTATCAGAAGGGAGTGAGAGTCTGATCCGTCATTTAAATTTAAGCTGGAGTTGCTCTGGCTTTAATTCCTGCTTTGATGCTGCTGGAATCAAACTCTTTCTCATACTGACTCTCTCATCAGGAATTCACCTCAGGTTCCTGAACCGTTAGTCACAGAGAGATGGAAACCTGAACCAAACACACACACACACACACACACACACACACACATTCATTCTGCTGTCTTAATGGACTTGTAACTAGATTAGTATGTATTGTGAGGTGAATGTGAGCGTTTGTGTTTGCTGGTGTTGTGATGTTCACAGGACTCTACTGGGTGGTTTGGTGTTGCTATGCGGTTGCTAGGGTGTTCTGGGTGGTTTGGAGTTGCTATGCAGTTGCTAGGGTGTTCTGGGGGTTTTTAAATGTGTTGCTATGCAGTTGCTAGGGTGTTGCTATGCGGTTGCTAGGGTGTTCTGGGTGGCTTTGTGTTTCTATGTGGTTGCTAGGGTGTTCTGGGTAATTTAAAATGTGTTGCTATGCGGTTGCTAGGGTGTTCTGGGTGGTTTTAAATATGTTGCTATGCGGTTGCTAGGGTGTTCTGGGTGGTTTGGAGTTGCTATGCAGTTGCTAGGGTGTTCTGGGTGGTTTTAAATGTGTTGCTATGCAGTTGCTAGGGTGTTCTGGGTGGTTTTGTGTTGCTATGTGGTTGCTAGGGTGTTCTAGGGGTTTTTAAATGTGTTGCTATGCAGTTGCTAGGGTGTTCTGGGTGGTTTTGTGTTGCTATGTGGTTGCTAGGGTGTTCTTGGGGGTTTTAAATGTGTTGCTATGCAGTTGCTAGGGTGTTCTGGGTGGTTTTGTGTTGCTATGCGGTTGCTAGGGTGTTCTGGGTGGCTTTGTGTCTATGTGGTTGCTAGGGTGTTCTGGGTAATTTAAAATGTGTTGCTATGCGGTTGCTAGGGTGTTCTGGGTGGCTTTGTGTCTATGTGGTTGCTAGGGTGTTCTGGGTAATTTAAAATGTGTTGCTATGCGGTTGCTAGGGTGTTCTGGGTGGCTTTGTGTCTATGTGGTTGCTAGGGTGTTCTGGGTAATTTAAAATGTGTTGCTATGCGGTTGCTAGGGTGTTCTGGGTGGTTTTAAATATGTTGCTATGCGGTTGCTAGGGTGTTCTGGGTGGTTTGGAGTTGCTATGCAGTTGCTAGGGTGTTCTGGGTGGTTTTAAATGTGTTGCTATGCAGTTGCTAGGGTGTTCTGGGTGGTTTTGTGTTGCTATGCAGTTGCTAGGCAGTTCTGGGTGGTTTTGTGTTTCTATGCGGTTGCTAGGGTGTTCTTGGTGGTTTTAAATGAGTTGCTAGGATGTTCTGGGTGTTTTTGTGTTGCTATGTGGTTGCTATGATGTTCTGGGGGGGTTAAATGTGTTGCTATGCAGTTGCTAGGGTGTTCTGGGGGTTTTTAAAGGATGTTCTGGGTGGTTTTGTGTTGCTATGTGGTTGCTATGGTGTTCAGGGTCATTTTAAATGTGTTGCTATGCAGTTGCTAGGGTGTTCTGGGTGGTTTTGTGTTGCTATGTCATTTCTAGTATGTTGCTATGTGGTTGCTATGGTGTTCAGGTTCGTTTTAAATGTGTTGCTATGCAGTTGCTAGGGTGTTCTGGGTGGTTTTGTGTTGCTATGTCATTTCTAGTATGTTGCTATGTGGTTGCTATGGTGTTCAGGTTCGTTTTAAATGTGTTGCTATGCAGTTGCTAGGGTGTTCTGGGTGGTTTTGTGTTGCTATGTCATTTCTAGTATGTTGCTATGTGGTTGCTATGGTGTTCAGGTTCGTTTTAAATGTGTTGCTATGCAGTTGCTAGGGTGTTCTGGGTGGTTTTGTGTTGCTATGTCATTTCTAGTATGTTGCTATGTGGTTGCTAGGGTGTTCTGGGCAGTTTCTGTCTTGTTGCTATGAAGTTGCACACACACACACACACACACACACACACTCACGCACACACACACACACCCACCCCAGCAGCTAAAGAATGTTGTCCACTCCTCTTCTCCTTTAGACAGTTCAAAATTAGAAGAGGAACTCATTTACTTGAAATTAGTTTGAAGATTAATTTTTCCTCTGAAGAGATAAAATATGATTCACGGGTTGTTTTACCGGCACTACTGTGAAAGCTTAACATCCCAGAAAAATATGTGTCTAGAAAAGTGAACTCATGTAAGTCATGTTCATGTGTATTAATTACTCAGATAAACTGCACAGAGCAGTGTGTCATCAGACTACAGTAAATCTTGTAGTGAGCTGTGGAGGGCAGGTGATGTGTTTCATTAAACAAATAGTTTGAGATCTAGCATTTAGCATTTGCGTCACACACACACACTCACACTACGCACTCGCGCACACACACACACACACACACACACGCTCACTCACACACACACTCACACACACACACACACACACACACACTCATGGGTGGTCCTGTTTACCTGCACAGGTGAGAGATGAAGTCATCACACCCTTCACAGACTCACTCATAAGCCAGCTGAGAGCTATCCCATAACCCCTTTCTCACCACAGGTCCCCTAAAAATAAAGATTGTCATAATTTATTCACCCTCATGTCAAGATGTTTTGAAAAATCTCCTTGTTTTGTTGTCCATACAAAGTCAGTGGGGTCCATATATATATATATATATATATATATATATATATGAAAAAGTACATATTTTATATACTACATTAACACAGTTCACTGTCGTCATTTTCCTGTGTATTCGTAAACTGCCCTACAAAAGCGCCACAAATCTTTAAAATTTTTAAAATTTGTTTAAATTATCTTTGTATTTTTTGTTTTAATTTTAAGTAGTTTTAGTAATTTCATATGGTTTTGTGATTTTTATTATTTATTTTATTATTTATTTTATTGATTATTTTGGGATTGTAATGAATTGCTTAAAATAGACAAAAACCTTTCTCAAAATATGTTCTTCTATGTTCCGTGAAAGAAAGAAAGTCATGTAGGTTTGGAATGATGAACATTTTTCATGTTTTTATGACCTTTAACCCCGAATCCAAACCTGGAAACTTTCCGTCCATCAACCGCCGGAGCGTTTTGTGTGCCGTCAGGCAGAAACGCTTGCGGATCGCTGCGTTTATTTATCAGCGCTGCATGTGTGTGTGTGTTTAAAGCGCTTCATTTCCTCGGTCTGCGTTGGTGAGATGAAGAGGCGTGATAAAATGACCCGAACCGTTGCGCTGGTGGAAAACACATTCCTGCCAGATCTCGCTTAATATTTACGGCTAATCGCTCACACGCTCGCTGCGGGTCGCATCCAGAGCGCAGCTCGGGTTTTGTTCGTCTCCGGGGGGTTTGGAGGTGTCTGGGAAGAATGTTTGGTTTTCCTGCTGTTTGTGTTCGTTTCAGATGTGTGTGTTTCTGCAGGCTCTTGCAATCTCTGCTGACGCTCACCTGCGGCGGCGGCCAATCAGAACGAGCCGTCCTGTTATTCAGCCGTTATAAAACCACGATCGGAATACATTTCTCTCAATCACTTGATCGTGTTACAGCAGTTAATCGGTTTATTGGTTGACTCGTTATTTGTAGACGGAATTCTGGGAAACTGAATGTTTAATGGCTCATTTCGGAATGCTCTGTGCTTGTATCCATGGTAACGGTGACCTTTCTCTGGAGTTTATTGTTTGGAATCTGCTGACTTGAATTTGAATTTATGTTCCGAGCTAATTTGGTGGGAAAACCCTAGAAAGCCTATTGTTTCATATTTCGAAGGCCTGTAAATGTGTCACACACAATCTCCTGCATGCCTTCTGTCTCTGATTGATAGTTTAGAGGTTTCATCCAGTAAAAGCTCTTTTAGTGTAACTGTAGTCAGATCTTGACTGGTTTTGATCAAGTAAAGGTCAGAAGAACTGCAGTAATATCTCCAGATGAACACTTACTGGACTGAAGCAGCTCAGCTTTACTTGATTCTCCATCAATCATGTTTTAGAGTCTCAAATCTGATCCTCAATATCTTTTGAGGAGCGTTTGTTTCCAGAAGCTTTACTTTCACTGTTCCTCAGCAGAGGCTCCAGAACATCTCACATCTTCTGAGGAGCCTTTATTTCTTCAGCTCTCAATCACTTACAGTACAAGCATCAGAATTTCATCACTTTTTGTCCAAATACATATCAGTATCTGCACCAAATTGAGTCTCTGAGTAAAACTGAGCTGTTCTTTCCTCCATATTCTCACTGTATCAGAATATATGAACCATAAAAGCCTGATGCATCAAATATGATATGCAACAAAAAACACACATACAGACTTTTTTTTCTAAGTCAAGGTTCAATAAATTGTTTCATGAAAAAAAGACTATTATTTCATTTTTCAGGCTTGACGGTGTTAAATGTGGTCAAATGTGTCTGTAAAAACCCCTGAAAGCATTATCATATTAGCCAAAATACTCCTACATGAAATTCTCCAAGTGACTGATTTAAAAATGGATAAATTACCTTGACTAACGCTCAGTTAATTCCAGTGGAGTTTGATGTTGACATGCTGTTAATCTAACATTTGTACTCAAATGTGCACAAAACTAGATATTGCACAGAAATTTTAGGTGAAATTAGGAGCACCAGTTCATTAATTGAATATTAATATTTATGCACGAAAATATACTATATCTTCTGGATATTCTTGTTTGTACTATATTACTATATATTTTAGTAATATATTTTATGTTGTTAATTGACTTTTTTTTTTTTTAATTTTTACTCTGGCATCTTGATGCAAGTTTGTGATTATTGCAATGCATGTTGGTATTTTTATTTGAAGAGAATTGTTTATATATATATCTATATAATTTATTTAGATATTCTTATGTAACCGTTACCATTTTCTTAAACATTTTTTTTTTTATTTTTTTTTTTAGTTTTGCTGTGGGGTTCTGTGATTTTTATTTTTTTTTTGTATTATTTATTGTTTCTTTAAATATTTCTATGTAGTTTTTAGTCATTTTTATTTCAGTTTTAGTTACTGTAGTACATCAGTTTAAATTGATGAAGCTGACATTTATTTTATTATTATTTATTTTTATTTATTAAATTTTTTAAGCTGAAATATTTTTTTAATATTTAATTTAATTTAAATGTTTTGTTCTGGTTGTAGTTTTTAGTGTTAGTTAGCACTCACTTGTTGTTCAGTAATGGTGAGAGTGTCGTTTAGAAATGGCTGAAATGGCTGAGCTCCAGCGGGAGTATCTGGTGATAGACGAGCTTTCACGGTTCACGTGTTTGTTCAGTCTTTTGTCTCTCTGTGTTCAGGACTGATTGTGGTAAAAGAGCACAGATAGTGACTGTGAGCGTAATGAAGTCCATTCCTCTGAGCTGTTGAGGTTGAACAAAGCTCCTCTGGACACCGAATCCCCATC
This sequence comes from Sinocyclocheilus anshuiensis, assembly GCF_001515605.1. Classification (NCBI taxonomy): domain Eukaryota; kingdom Metazoa; phylum Chordata; class Actinopteri; order Cypriniformes; family Cyprinidae; genus Sinocyclocheilus; species Sinocyclocheilus anshuiensis. The sequence continues at coordinate 9,157 of NW_015547656.1, forward strand.
ACCGCTGACCCGCGGCTGCGGCCCGTCCACTCTCTCCAGAAGACCTCGAATGGCTCAGCAGAACCTGAAACCGGCCGGCGGGACCCGAGAGAGAGCGGCTCATGGTGGGAAAGAGGCACGTCAGCCTGGGGGGTCCGACTGCATTCGAGAGACGCGACTCAGAATTCAGGCCGACTTCCACATTTCAGCATTCCGTCTGGGAATTGGGTGGTTGCTAGGGTGTCTTGTGTGGTTACTATGTGGTTGCTAGGGTGTCTCAGGTGGTTACTATGTGGTTGCTGATATGCTTTGGGTGGTTGCTAGGGTGTCTTGTGTGGTTACTATGTGGTTGCTAGGGTGTCTCAGGTGGTTACTATGTGGTTGCTGATATGCTTTGGGTGGTTGCTAGGGTGTCTTGTGTGGTTACTATGTGGTTGCTAGGGTGTCTCAGGTGGTTACTATGTGGTTGCTGATATGCTTTGGGTGGTTGCTAGGGTGTCTTGTGTGGTTACTATGTGGTTGCTAGGGTGTCTCAGGTGGTTACTATGTGGTTGCTGAGATGCTTTGGGTGGTTGCTAGAGTGTCTTATGTGGTTACTATGTGGTTGCTAGGGTGTCTTGGGTGGTTGCTAAGATGTTCTGTGTGGTTGCTAGGTTTATATAATTGTGTTTATATTGTCGTATAGTATTATAGACATCCTTTTATTATTTTAATTCAAGTTTTATTGTTTTTGAATTCATTGTGTCGTATTTTTTTCTCTTATTATTTTTATGTAATTGTTTTTGTATAATTTTTTAGTATTAAATATTGTTTTATTCTTTTTTCTTTTATCCTTATTATTATTCTTTAGTATTATAAATTATTTTTGTTTTAATTTGATTCTTTTTGAATTTTTTATTAGTAGTATTATAAATTATTACCTTTTGTTGAAAAGTATTTTTTATTATATATCTTTTATATAATTGATTTTTATTTTTAGAATTACATATTAGTTTATTTTATTCTTTTTGACTTGTTTTTGAGTTTTTATATACATTATTTTAGACATTTTTTATATTATTTATATTATTATGTTTCATATTATATTTTAGATTATTCTATAGTATTATAGATTTTATTTTATTCTTTTGGGCAGATTTTTTTTCTTTTATTATTTTGTATATAATTATTGTTTTTATATTCTTACTTTTACTTTTAGTATATAAAAACCTTTATTTTTAATTTTTAATTTATCATTTTTTTTACTTTTTAATCTTTTTGACTTCACATTGTGGTGTGAAGTTTTCTACTTTTATTATTTTTATAGAATTGTTTTTGTTCTTTTATTGTCTGTGGCATTGTAAATGATTTATTTTATTATTTGTGACTATTCAGCTTCTGGTTTGAATTCTTTGTTCTGGAGGGTTTCTGGGGTGGTCTGAGTGGGTGCTAAGACAGTTTCAGGTTGTTTTAAGGTGCTTTGCATTTGGATTCTTGGATCTCGGAAACATTCGTGAGCTCTGCTGATCATGTGATGGACGCTCTACTGACCGTGAACACTTATTTCAAACATTAAACGCGCCTCGTTAGTTTGAGCAGCTGCGCTAAAACATCAATCATATTCACTCGTTCGCTCTTAAACTAGAACAGAAGCATGAAAGCGTGGGATGTTATCTCAGCAAGCAGTTTTCAGTTCATTTCATGTCTAGAGATGTTTAGAATCATGCGTTTCATTGAGTGTGTATTTAGCGGCGTAACCGCAGTGTGTGTGACGTCAAACCCCGCAGATCTTATTCCTGCTCATCTGCTTCTCCTTTTTTTTTCTTTCCAGTGTTTTTGTGTGAATGCAGTAAGAACTGTTCAGCTTTTGGTCTAAGTTCTTCTTTTATTATTATGTTTTATATAATAGCTTTTATATTCTATTATTGTTTAAAATGTGATATTTTAGTTTTTTTAATTTATTTTGTTTCATTCTTTTTGACTGTTCACCCTTTGGTATGAATTCTTCTTATTTTTACATAATTGTTTATTGTTTATAGTGTTATCAATTATTTAATTTATAATTTATTCTTTTTGATTTTACATTTTTCACCAAATTTGTCGTCTTTAATTTGAATTAATTTTATTTTATTTTTCATCTTTTATTTATAGTTTAAATAAATTGTTGTATTTTTATTTTTTATTTTATAGTTGTTGACTTATTGTATTATTATTGTTTTGTATATTTTAATATTATTTTTATTTATGTATTTCTTTTTTCTTTTTTTTTAATTATTATTATTATTTTTTTGGTCTGATTTTTATTTTATTTTATTATTTTATTTAATTTAATTTGTGCAAAATATTATTTCCACCTAGTTTAGGACACAACATTTATTATTTCATTGTAATGGAATCATTTACACCCTCAGCTGCTCATGTGAGCATATTGTTTATATTCTTACTTTTATTTATAGTTTAATTTTTATAGACTTCTTGGTCTAAATTTTTCTTCTTTTATTATTGTTTTTTTAATCTATTTTTTTCATATGTTCTTATTTTTCTTTTATTTATAGTATTATAAATTCTATTTTTATTATTCTTTTTGGCTATTGATCTTTTGGTCTGATTTTTTTCTTCTTTTATTATTTTCAATTTTTTTTATATTCTTTGTTTTATTATTTATAGTATCAAATTATTTTAGTTCATTTTTTTTTGTTCATTTTTTTTTTTATTATTCTTGAGTGTTCAGCTTTTGGTCTGAATTGTTTTGTTTTATTTTATTTTATTTTATTTTATTTATTTATTTTTATTGCATTGCATTGCTGGTGGGCAAAATGGTTTTCCCATCATTTATAATTTAATAGTCTCTCAGGAGCTGCTGGTGTGAGTTTGCAGAGGGTTTTTCTGACACGGATCTCAGTGAGTCAGCAGGAGCGCTGGCCGTCTCTGTGGGCTCTAATCTCATCTCTAGCTACAGTAGGCCGTTTATTCCTCACTGTACAGCAGACACTTTATCCGCTGAGAGCCCATTAGAGGCGGTTTGCGGTGGAATGGCAGGAATGCGGCCCTCGTCCCGCCGGAGTCGCTGGATAATGACCAGCGCTGATGCAGCCAGGTGGGATCCTGGGACTGCTGGGGCATGTCGGGACAGAGAGGAGCGTGAGCAGATAAAAAAAGCCATGAGTCAGAATTCCTGAGACTGGAATTCCGGGATTAAATGAAAGGGATTATTGGAACAGCTGTGGATTCAGATGCTTTAACATTTCACTTTTCATATTTGCACACAGAAGCAGCTTTGTATATGCGACCCTGGAGCACAAAAGCAGTCTTAAGTCGCTGGGGTATATTTGTAGAAATAGCCAACAATACATTGTATGGGTCAAAATTACAGATTTTTCTTTGATGCCAAAAATCATTAGGATATTAAGATCATGTTCCATGAACACATTTGGTAAATTTCCTACCGTAAATATATCAAAACTTAATTTTTGATTAGTATTATGCATTGCTAAGAACTTCATTTGGACAACTTTAAAGATGATTTTCTCAATATTTAGATTTTTTTGCACCCTCAGATTCCAGATTTTCAAATAGTTGTATCTCAGCCAAATATTGTCCTATCCTAACAAACCATACATCAATGGAAAGCTCATTTGTTCCGCTTTCAGGTGTTGCATAAATCTCAATTTCGATAAATGGACCGTTATGACTGGTTTTGTGCTCCAGGTTCACATTTGTGTTTGTTTTTGTTTCACAGTGGCATTCATTTAGATTAGGATTGCATATATATAGAGAGAGCATTTTATTTGACTGTGTTTTCTGATTTTGAAGAATTATTTCAAAATGTTAGTTTTCAATAAGACACAGTTTTTATAAATAAGCTTTCATCAAAATTGCATTTTTTCACCTGCGGCATCCAATCTTAATTTTTGATTTTATTTTTGATAATCACTTACTGTCACTTTGAACAAAACCGACTAGTATTTAAATATCTTAATGGAACAAAACTGTCCGACATCTAAATCTCTTAAACGAAAAAACAGCCATCAATTAAATCTAATCGAACAAAACTGAGTGACATTTAAATCTTCAAATCAAAAAAAATCTTTTAAAAGTACAAAACCGACCGACGTATAAATCTCTAATCGAAGGAAACTTACCAGCGTTTAAATCTCTAATAAAACGAGACCGACTGACATTTAAATCTGTTACTATAATGAAACTGACCAACATTTTAATTTCATAATAGTTTAATCTCATAAATGTAGTCGTCGTACAATAGTTATACGAATCAAATTAAATCCTGTCCTGTGTCTTTGAATATCCGTTCATCTCATTATGGAAGTAAACTGGTTTGAGAAAAGCGTTTCATGTTGACTCTGAGACCTGCGTCTGCGTCATGAACTATAACCATCCGTCTGTCAGCACGTGTGAAGACAAACATGCCGTCTCAGTGTGGCCGGGGGTTACATTTGACCTTTGACCTCGGACTGCTTTCACAGTATTGTCCGCTGAGAGGTTGTTGTTGTGATGGTGATGTGTGTTTGACAGACAGACGGTCAGTGGAAAGGCTGAGAGTTCGTCACACACACACAAACACAAACACACACACACTCACACTCGCACACACTCACACACACACACACACTCATACACACACTCACTCACTCACTCTCACACACACACACACACAAACACACACGCACCAACCCTACACCTAAACCTACCCCTCACAGGAAACTTTGTGCATTTTT
>NW_015547656.1:13921-19087 GCF_001515605.1 Sinocyclocheilus anshuiensis
TATTTATATATACATACTTTTTATTCATTTATGTATAGTTTATAAATATAAATAAATTATATTTATGAATAAAAACAGTTTAAAAAATAATTTAAAGACTTTTATAGTCATTAGAAAGCTGAGAGACTTTTATATTAGACCAAAACATACTTATAAACAGCAATTCTTCTGGTGATGCAAATTTAAAAAAAATAAATAAAGAATTAGTTTTACATTTGTGCTCTTGTTTTGTCTGTGTTTGTTGAGCTGCTCTGTGTGTTTTTGTGTCTTCACTATTTAAGTGAGGTTAAGGGGGGTTACGGTTGCCGTGGCGACATACCTGTATGACCTCATGCTTGGCGACAGCAGCGAGGGGAAGCAGAGTCCGCGGTGACCTCACTGCCAGATATCGCCGTGGAAACACTGATTCATCCTGTAAAAAACAGAGCCTCGAGTGCCGACCCCTGAGAGCCGCTAAAACAGCCCGTAAACCTCACACACACACACACACACCTCACTGTCCGGCCCGCGCTGTTTTTGAGCGTTCCTCTTATCCAGCAGGTCACTTCCTCTAAATTTCTTCTCCTCATAAAAGTTTTACATGTTTCCTTCAGCATGACATCACCTTCGGCCCCTGCTGATGATGTCATCCGTGGGTCCTGGCAGTGTCCGAAATTCATTTTTTTCCTTACGGGCCAACATTCGCCTCCTGGATCAGATTTAAGGGAGCATTTTTACTTTTTACAAGGGCAGAGTTCAGTTTGATTTTTTTGGTCAGTCACAGCCCCACATTGTGTTTTTATTGTTCTCTCAGAAACTTTGTGCTGTTCAAATGTTTCACATGGAAAAATATGTGCTTTAAACACTGTTTATTTCTGTGTGATGGTATATATCATGTTTTATTGAATATATTCCTATCCGAATTGCTTTGATGATGCACGCCTTCAAAGAATTGATGCATTTTGTGTATGATTTATTGAGAAAAATATGATCAAAACAAACAAAAACCGTGCAATGCACTTCTGGGAGATTTTTTTTGGGATGGAGCATGTTGTCAGAGAAACTCAGTCCAGATCCTGATGCGTCTCTCTCTCTCTCTCTCTCCACTCTATAAATGTGTAATGTGAACACAACTGTTGCTTTTAGGTCTCAAGTGACTATAAACACATTCAATTAGCCTATTGCATTTTACAGCCGACGGCTCTCGCTTCTGACTTGCAAACCTGCTCTGCTTAAAATTCACTGGATGAACTTCACTGGTGATGTCAAATACTGTGTTGCTATACAGTTGCTAGGGTGTTCTGGCCAGTTGCCAGGGTGTTGCTATGTGGTTGCTAAGGTGTTCTGAGTGGCATATACTTTGTTGCTTTACAAAGTACATAACAGAGTGTTCTGGTAGCTGCCAGGGTGTTGCTATGTGGTTGCTAGGGTTTTCTGGGTTGTTGCTAGGGCATTGCTATGGTTGAAAGAGTGTTCCTACCAGTTGCCAGCAGGGTGTTGCTATGTGGTTGCTAGGGTGTTCTGAGTGGTATATATTTTGTTGCTATATAAAGTACATACCAGAGTGTTCTGGTAGCTGCCAGGGTGTTACTATGTGGTTGTCAGGGTGTTCTGGGATGTTGCTAGGGTATAACTATGGTTGAATGAGTGTTCTTGGCAGTTGCTAGGGTGTTGCTATGTGGTTGCTAAAATGTTCTCAGTGGTATATACTTTACAATACAGTTTCTTTGGTGTTCTTGATAGTTTCTAGGGCTTTGCTATGGTTGAAAGAGTGTTCTGGCCTGTTGCTAGGGTGTTGCTATGTGGTTGCTAAGATGTTCTGAGTGGTATATACTTTGCTATACAGTTTCTAGGGTGTTCTTGGTAGTTTCTAGAGCATTGCTATTAGGGATGCTCCGATCCGCCTTTTTTGCCTCTGATACCGATTCCGATACCTAGGGTTCGGTATTGGCCGATACCGATTCCGATCTGTAAAAAAAAAGTGTTCCTATAAAAAAAACAAAAAACAATAACACTGATAAGTTATTATTATTATTATACGAATTCTACTAATAAGAACAATATAAAAACGCACTAAGGATTAATGAGCTACTGGATTCATGAATATTAATCAGGTTGTGTGCAATAATGCGACCCTGGCGAGCCGCGAGTATCTGGCCCAAGCGCAGTGTGTCGCTAACCATGTGCAGTTACTCAACATCTGCTTCTGATATTGTGTACTTGGTACATTCTGAAACTGATTTCTCTCCCGCATTTGTCCTGCTTCTAAAGAGTGTTCTGGACAGTTGGCAGGGTGTTGCTAAAATGTTCATTACTTTGTTGCTATACAATTGCTAGAGTGTTCTGGGCAGTTATCAGGGTGTTGCTATGTGGTTGATAGGGTGTTCTGTGTAGTTTCTATAGCATTTCTATATGGTTGTTCTGAGTGGAGTGGTATATACTTTGTTGCTATACAGTTGCTAGGTTGTTCTGGGTAGTTTCTACGGTGTTGCTATATGGTTAAACGATTGTTCTGGACAGTTTCCAGAGTGTTGCTATGTGGTTGCTAAGGTGTTTTGAGTGGTATGTGCTTTGTTGCTATACAGTTGCTAAGGTGCTCTATGTGGGTGCTAGGACATTGCAATGTAGTTACTAGGGTATTTTGTGTGGGTTTTAATGCAGTGTTTTTTGTAAGTGTCTGCTGAATTAATAAAGTAAATGTTTTTCTGTTCCAGACGGAGGCCATGAAAGCTGCGTTGACTGAGCTCGGCCTCAATATAGTGGAGATGACTGAAAAGGCTTCTGATTTGCATTTATTTCTGTTTTAATGCAATATTATGCATACAAATTTAAATGGATAGTTCACCCAAAAATGAAAAGTTGTAGGTGACTTTTTTCTTGAGTAAAAGATCTGTCATACATTGTGTCTGGTTGGTTCCCTGAATTCAATGTGAATCACCTTCAGTGGTGGCTGGAAAACTGCAGCCGTGCACCTTATTGCGTCTGGAAACGTTCGGCTGGAGTCGTTCCCGGCCAGAAACATTTCCTCCTGACGTCATGAAGCTCATATCTCCTGTATAAAACATTAAGTGGCTACTGTTCTGGATTCACATTTCACATTACACTGTTTGCAGATCAGACCAGAACTACTGACGCACAAACTTAAACTGTTACACCAGAATATGTGAGAAACTGATCTCAGATCACTGTTAAAAAGAAACATAAAGTTATATGACTAGGAAAAAGTCTCTTAATGCAGCTGAACGTTGAAGCTTCTCACTGGCCTCAGATCAGAAGGTTCAGTGGCACTTATTATGTAGAGTTGAACCCAGTGAACTCAGAGAGTCGTTAAGAAGATTTAACTAATGTCTCTTTGCAAATTAGTTTGGTTTCCTTTGATCAGTGATGGAAACTAGATACAATCCAAATTGTTGTCTAGACCAGCACTCGTTTATGTCTGTGAGCAGATCAGCCGATGCAGGTTCCTCTGGGGGTGAATTTACACGTGTCTCTGATGTTCAGGTAGAGAATTCTTTGTTGGATTATCCAAGAGGACCAATCAGAGAGGAGCAGAGATCCTGGCCGACGCGTTTAAGGTGAGTCTCAACTGTCTGTTAGTCCAAATATCTGTCTATCTGTCTGCCAGTCTATATATCTATCTGTCTGTCTGTCTATATAACTATCTGTCTATTTATCTACTTATCCATCTCAGTCTGTATATATATATCTGTCTGTCTGTCTATATATCTATCTATCTATCTATCTGCCAGTCTATATATCTATCTATCCATCTGTCTATATATCTGTCTGTCTATTTATCTATCTATCCGTCTGCCAGTCTATATATATATATTTGTCTGTCTGTCTATTTATCTATCTATCTATCCATCTATCCATCCGTCTATATATCTAGCTGTCTGTCTGTCTATTTATCTATCTGTCTGTCTATATATCTATATCGTTCTCACTCTATATATGTATTGTTCTGTAAGTCTATATATCTACCCTGTCTGTCTGTCTGTCTGTCTATCTTTCCTCCTCTTCTCTTCATTCTCAGTCTCTCAGTGTTTAGTGTGGATCAGGTTAAGCTACGTTGAGGATGTTTTTCTTCTGCAGCGCTGCTTCCGCAGACTGAGAACCACATTTTTCCTCAATGATTTCCTCAATGAAAATCAAATGCCGGTCGTAAGAACGGAACATTCTTTGCACAGATGCTTTTTAACGTCACAAGTTCGTAACGAGCCGCAAACGAGCTCAAGGATGCCTGCAGCTCCTTATCGTTCACGTGCCAATGGTTTATGGAAACTTTTAAGCAGTGCAAAGTCACCCGGGTCGCTAAAGTGAAAGCAGAGCTGCTTTATCAAACGTGTTCATAGTACAACAGACAACGGTTTTTATAAATACATCCATACTTTCCACAAAAACATTCACTTGTTCTCACCGCAAGAATCTCTGAGTGCATTTTCTCCTCCTTCCAAAGTCTGGAGTGCTTTAGGTGTGTTTTTCCAATAAGCGAACCGTTTTTTCCCCTTTGTTTACCCGCTGAGCCAATGCGCTAGTAGTTTATTTAGAGTACACAATATTTTCATTCTGTTTTTATGAGCGAATGTTTCTCCAGTCTGAGCCAAAATGCTTTTGTGGTGATGTGTGTCCCAACTGGACTCTGTTTTACAGGACTACGCCGTGTCCACCGTTCCCATTCAGGACAGACTCCATCTGAAGAGTTTCTGCAGCATGGCCGGACCGGATCTCATCGCCATCGGATCCAGCGAAGCCGCACAGAAAGCCCTGAAGGTAGAAACACACCCAAATGTGTCCGAAAAACGTCTCAGGTTACGTATGTAACCATGGTTCCCTGAGAAGGGAACGAGACACTGCGTCCTCTAATTTAAATCAAATCAAAATGATCTAATTATTAACTATGGAATGATTTATTTGAGTGCAGAAATCTGACCTGTTTCATTAATGTATGACTGACAAACATAAAACACATTAAGTTTATTAGTTTGTTAAAACGTTGTATCCAAATGGATTTTATATGCTATGCACTTTTGATCAATTAAATGTGTCCTTGCTGAATAAAACTATTAATTTCTTTAAAAAAATACAAAAATTATAGTATATCATCATGGTTTCCACTAACATATTGGGCAGCACAACTGTTTTCAACATTGATAATAATCAGAAATGTTTCTTGAGCAGCAAATC
>NW_015547656.1:19289-22275 GCF_001515605.1 Sinocyclocheilus anshuiensis
GTCTCAGGTTACGTATGTAACCATGGTTCCCTGAGAAGGGAACGAGACACTGCGTCCTCTAGTCTCCATAGCGACCCCTAGAGGACACTGTTCGAAGTTCCCTCGGAAGGGAACGTCTCAGGTTACGTATGTAACCATGGTTCCCTGAGAAGGGAACGAGACACTGCGTCCTCTAGTCTCCATAGCGACCCCTAGAGGACACTGTTCGAACTTCCCTCGGAAGGGAACTACAGCTGATCTACAATTCAAGGCAAACCTACAGGGACGACGGTAAAAACGTTTTGTTTCGGGCCACGTGAATTCAAAAGAACACTTTGAAGAAATAAATACCGGTAATTGAAATATTGAACAGTCCTGAATTGATTATTGCACAGGTTTTAATCACTAAAATACTTGTATGTACAGGGTTCTACAATCGTGAAAATATAGCAAAACCTGAAATAAACCTGGAAATATAGCAATTATGAAATTGTTAAAAATTTATAATTCAAAGTCAAACATTAATGAACAAACATTTTTCATCTGCTTGAAATTGCACATTATAAATGTAATCCCTATAAAACTCATGAGAGAGAGTTTGGAATCATTAAGATTTTTTAATGTTTTATTTAATAATATAATATAATATATACACACAAGCATATGTGTGATGTGTGACCATTTAAATAAAATTATGTTTTAATATTGATATGTTTTTGTATTATGATAATGAGATTTATTTTATTTTATTTATTTTTAGTTTTACAGTAAGGGAAATATTGTAACAGTGCCTCCCAAAAAATAGACTTAATTAACAGCTGTTTTAGATTTGTAATAATATTTCACAATTTTTCTGCTTTTACTGTGTTTTTAATCAAATAAATGCAGCCTTGCTGAGCAGAAGAGACTTTTTCAAAAACATTAAAAAATAATCGTAATAATTCCAAACTTTTGGAATAATAGAGCTAAGTATTCCCAGAGGGCAAACTCTTATAAATGCATTAAACATTCCAGAATACGAGTTTAACTTGATAATGTCCAGTAAAAGCAGTCAACAGTTAAACACGATGAATCCAAAGTCTTGCTCCATCCTTAATGTGCTTCATTCCTCCAGCGCGGGATCTCCGGGTCTAATGATAACGGCTGCTCTGTGACGCTGGTTCTTGCTCAGATTCAGATCAACAGTCGGCACTGGAATGCCTGGATTTTGTGGGATCAGGATAATTGTGAACTGCGCAAACATGAACAACATCGTCATGGAAATCGGTCGCATCGCATCAAAGTTTCTTTATAGCCAAAGCCGCTTTATCCGTCCCTCTTTCTGTGTCGTTCTGGCTCATTCCCAGATTCCCAGCAGGGATTCAGCGCTTGCAGAGGGATTCGGACACGTGTCAGCACAGCCTGAATCCATGCAGGAGAGACACACACACACTCACACACACACTCACACACACACACACACACACACACACACACAGAGAGAGAGAGACACACACTCATAAATACACCAGAAATAGAATGTAATTCATACCTAGGATGCTATTGCATACAAAATGCATTTGGATTACACAGATTTAACATAAACAAATTAATAAACTTAACGTGATGCCAATCACACATAAATAAAACAGGTCAGATTTCTGCATTCAAAAAAAATCATGGTATAGTTTTGTTTGTTTGTTTTAGTAACTGTTTGCATAACTCTTTGATTTTATTTAAATAATCCTATTACATTTTTTTAAATATTGCATTATTTATATATTTTTATTTATTTGTAAATATTTGTAATCATTTTATTTAAATATTTTAATATAATTATTAATATTAAATATTTTTCATATTTAAATTTTTTATTTGCATCTATTTGATTTTATTTAAATATGCATATTTGTAAAAACTATTTTTGTATATTATTTGTATATATTTTAATCATTTATTTAAATATTTGTAATAAATATTTAGATTAACTTTTAATATATATTTTTTATTTTTATTATTTTTCATTATTTTCATTTATTATAAATCTTTTTTATATTATAATTTTTTTTTAAATATTTTGTCTCAATATCAAAATAAATTAAGTTTATATTTTATTGATTTTTATAGAAAATTAAAATAATAAAAATATATGTTTTTAAGCCTTTCATTTAAATTATCACATTTTATATTATACATTTTTATTTTTTATTTTTTTTGTTTCAATCATTTAAAAATGCATTTATTCAAATAGCTTACAATCAGCATAAATCTGTTCATAGTGAAAACAATTACATTTATTCAGTTAAAAAGTATGAACATGGTGAAAATATGACTAGCTGTGGAACAAGCAATATTAAGTTACTTAAAATGTATGAGATTGAAACAAATTTCATAAATCTGACCTGTTGCATTTATGTATGACTGACAAATATGCATCACATTAGGTGTATTATTTTATGTTAAAGCGGTGAAATCCAAAAGATTAGAAATATTATATATAATTCAAATACATAAGTCTGCAATTTAGGCCTAAATAGTTATTAGTGGAATGTAAAATGTAGAATGGATGCTATTTCTTCCTTTATCTGACAGAAATAGTCAACAGTATGCCATTCTGAAGTTCAGAGTAAGACTTGTCTTCAGTGCAGCGTCGCCCTCTGCTGTCTCGCTTCATCACTGAGGACATTTTTCACTAGTGAGGACACTTAAAGCTAGTGATTTTGTCCAAGCGCTTCCAGCTTCATTCTCATTCTAAATATAGATATTTTAGGACAGTCATTTACAGACATTACAATAGTTTGCTGCTAAACGCTTCATTGTGTGTAGCGTCAGCCTCGCTGCAATTACGCATGATTTTATACGGTTGCAGATGGAGATTCAGGCAGATTTAATGTGTTCTGCTTTACTCATTTAAAAGAGTCGCTCGCTTATTATAGATTACAGAGCAATTAGACGGAGAGCTATATAGTGTGTGTGTGTGTGTGTGTGTGTGTGTGTGTGTGTGTGTGTGTGTGTGTGTGGGTGTGTG
>NW_015547656.1:22382-27187 GCF_001515605.1 Sinocyclocheilus anshuiensis
CTGTGTCTGTGTCTGTGGCTGTGTGTGTGTGTGTGATCTGTGTTCAGTCTGTTATTTTTCACAGGAAATATTCCAACAACAGGATTTAGTGCTGCAAAAACAAACCGACCAATCAGAGGCTCCGCTGCTCTCGATGAGGTCATCAGATAGTTGTAGAATAAGCCTAGAACCGTGAAGAGTTTCTTACTTTTTACTTGAACATTTATTTATTATTATATTCTATGTTTCACAGTATAAATGTTATTTCACAAATAAAACAGACAAAATTTCATGATGTTCCCTGATAAATAATTTATTTTATATTATATTATTATTTTTATTAATGCATTCATTTATATTTATACTTATAAAGTCTTTCTAATTCTTTTTCTTAATAAACGACCTAAATAAAACTAAACTAAAACTAATAAATACAAATTTATACAAACTGTATAGACATTTTTTTAAACTAATAAAAATGACAAAAACAACACGTTCAACACAATTCAACAAAATTACTAAAACTTTAACTAAAATTAAAGTGAAAACAGAAACTATAAAAATAAAATCTAATCCTAAATATTAACAAAAACTTTAAAAGTATATCAGTGATACTACAATAACACTGGAATGCACACATTAATTCATTAAAAATGTATTTTATTCTATCAATTTCTGTCTATTACTTTATTAAAAATATTATTTCACAAATAAGAAATCCAAAATGTCATTATGTGCTCACATAAATAATAATTTGATATTATATTATTTATATTTATTAATACATTCATTTATATTTATGGATTCTTTCTCTTTGTTTTTCTTACTAAAATTACCAAAATTAAATAAATGAAAACAAATAAAAATGACAAACACATCAACATTATTCAACTGTAATTAAATAAATAAAAACAGAAAATATAAAATTAAAATATTAACAAAACCTATAACAGTATATCAGTGATACTAAAACACTGGAATGCACACATAAATTAAAATGTATTTTGTAATATATTGTAATTCTTAAAAATATTATTTCATAAATTAAAAATACAAAATTCAATGATGTGCTCAGTTGAATAATTTATTTAATATTATCCTCTTTATTTTTCTTTCTTTAAATACTTGACCTTTCTTTTATTAAGTTTATTCCATTATGTGACCATCCTATTACAAACTGATGATCTAATTTTTGTATTATCTGTCGGTCTCTGTAGATTATGCAGCAGATGAGCGATCATAAATATGATAAACTGACACTTCCTGATGATTTGGCTGCAAACTGCGTCTACATGAACCTGCCGGGTAAAGGAGACGTCCTGCTGCACTGCACACCGGAGGAGTTTCCTGAGAGCGCCAAGGTCACACACACACACACACTCACACACACACACACACACACTCACTCACTCACTCACTCACTCACTCTCAAACACACACACACACACACACACACACTCACTCACTCACTCACTCACTCACTCTCAAACACACACACACACACACACACACACTCACTCACTCACTCACTCACTCACTCTCAAACACACACACACACACACACACACACTCACTCACTCACTCACTCACTCACTCTCAAACACACACACACACACACACACACACTCACTCACTCACTCACTCACTCACTCTCAAACACACACACACACACACACACACACTCACTCACTCACTCACTCACTCACTCTCAAACACACACACACACACACACACACACTCACTCACTCACTCACTCACTCACTCTCAAACACACACACACACACACACACACACTCACTCACTCACTCACTCACTCACTCTCAAACACACACACACACACACACACACACTCACTCACTCACTCACTCACTCACTCTCAAACACACACACACACACACACACACACTCACTCACTCACTCACTCACTCACTCTCAAACACACACACACACACACACACACACTCACTCACTCACTCACTCACTCACTCTCAAACACACACACACACACACACACACACTCACTCACTCACTCACTCACTCACTCTCAAACACACACACACACACACACACACACTCACTCACTCACTCACTCACTCACTCTCAAACACACACACACACACACACACACACTCACTCACTCACTCACTCACTCACTCTCAAACACACACACACACACACACACACACTCACTCACTCACTCACTCACTCACTCTCAAACACACACACACACACACACACACACTCACTCACTCACTCACTCACTCACTCTCAAACACACACACACACACACACACACACTCACTCACTCACTCACTCACTCACTCTCAAACACACACACACACACACACACACACTCACTCACTCACTCACTCACTCACTCTCAAACACACACACACACACACACACACACTCACTCACTCACTCACTCACTCACTCTCAAACACACACACACACACACACACACACTCACTCACTCACTCACTCACTCACTCTCAAACACACACACACACACACACACACACTCACTCACTCACTCACTCACTCACTCTCAAACACACACACACACACACACACACACTCACTCACTCACTCACTCACTCACTCTCAAACACACACACACACACACACACACACTCACTCACTCACTCACTCACTCACTCTCAAACACACACACACACACACACACACACTCACTCACTCACTCACTCACTCACTCTCAAACACACACACACACACACACACACACTCACTCACTCACTCACTCACTCACTCTCAAACACACACACACACACACACACACACTCACTCACTCACTCACTCACTCACTCTCAAACACACACACACACACACACACACACTCACTCACTCACTCACTCACTCACTCTCAAACACACACACACACACACACACACACTCACTCACTCACTCACTCACTCACTCTCAAACACACACACACACACACACACACACTCACTCACTCACTCACTCACTCACTCTCAAACACACACACACACACACACACACACTCACTCACTCACTCACTCACTCACTCTCAAACACACACACACACACACACACACACTCACTCACTCACTCACTCACTCACTCTCAAACACACACACACACACACACACACACTCACTCACTCACTCACTCACTCACTCTCAAACACACACACACACACACACACACACTCACTCACTCACTCACTCACTCACTCTCAAACACACACACACACACACACACACACTCACTCACTCACTCACTCACTCACTCTCAAACACACACACACACACACACACACACTCACTCACTCACTCACTCACTCACTCTCAAACACACACACACACACACACACACACTCACTCACTCACTCACTCACTCACTCTCAAACACACACACACACACACACACACACTCACTCACTCACTCACTCACTCACTCTCAAACACACACACACACACACACACACACTCACTCACTCACTCACTCACTCACTCTCAAACACACACACACACACACACACACACTCACTCACTCACTCACTCACTCACTCTCAAACACACACACACACACACACACACACTCACTCACTCACTCACTCACTCACTCTCAAACACACACACACACACACACACACACTCACTCACTCACTCACTCACTCACTCACACACAGAGAGTCACACAGACACACACACACACAGAGACAAACACACTCACACACACGTACTTACACACAATTCAGAAAAATAATGCGATTAATTAGATAATTTTTTTTTTGATTGACAGCAGAAATATATATATTTATATATATATAATTAAAATACCAATTATCTGAGCTCATCATTAATTTTTTTGTTTTTGTTTTTTTGCATTTATCATCTATAAAACAGATTATTCGCTGCATAACCCTACAGACATTCCAAAACGTAAAAAATTATTTAATTAATTAATCAATCTCATCTGGTATAAATAAATGATTTCGAACATAAATAAGCGACTTTAAAACTAGCTAATATTACTAAAACCGTTATTATAGCTAATATTACCATAATAGATACCAAAATGAACTAACAATAATATAGCTAACTAGACTGAGATGTATAATCATCTGATGATCCAGTGATGTATGATATAATATATAATATAGGTATAATATGAACGGTCTCTTGAAGCTCGAGCGCGGCTCTAGTTGAGCTGGTTGTCTGAAATCGTCTGCGTCCGCAGTAAGAGATCTTGCGGTTGCTGGAGGACTCGTAGGAAAACACGGCTGGGCTTTTGGAGGATCTCCATCACATGACACACTTGTCTGACACAATTGGTTTGTTCTATTTTCTATTAAATATAATATTTTATATAAATTGGTTTATTTAAATAGCACTACTAAAGTCACACACGTTAAGCAACCAGACAATTACATATAATACAGTTTAACTATAGGCTGCCTCCCCAAAATGAGCTTTCAGCAGACATTATTTGTCAAATAATATTTGTGAAATATTTATAGTATTTCACATAAAAAGACAATTTAAATTGTATTCAGTAATTTATTTAATATTAATTTATGCATTTATATTTAGATTGAATGTTTAGTGTTTTTAATACGTACATACATATATACACACGCTCACATTTTTTTGGTAATTGCTTTTGTAAATAACTTACATTTACATTTAGTCATTTTGCAGACGCTTTTATCCAAAGCGACTTACAATTGGGAACTTAATTCTTACCTACATGTAAAGTCTTATGCATATTTAATGAGATTTAATTATATATATATATATATATATATATATATATATATAATACTAATATAATACTGT
>NW_015547656.1:28736-29206 GCF_001515605.1 Sinocyclocheilus anshuiensis
AATACTGGATACTAAAAGCAATTACAAAAAATACATCTAACTAGATTGAAATGTTTAATTATCCAATGATCCAAGGACATATAAATGAAGCCAAAAATGTTAGTTTTAATCATTTTTTTTCTATTGAGCATAATATTTTGCATAAATATTGTTTAATATTTATATAATATTTGTCGCTTAACATTTCACCTAAAAAGACAATTTCATGATGTTCTCAGAATTTGATTTAAATTTAATTCAGTAATTTATTTAATGTTATATTATACATATTTTTTTAATTCATTTATATTTGGTTATTTTTATAAATAAAACCAAAACTGTTAAAAGTTTTAGTTTAATCACTTGTATATTTTAAAATGATATATTTAAATATATACAGTGGGTACGGAAAGTATTCAGACCCCCTTAAATTTTTCACTCTTTGTTATATTGCAGCCATTTGCTAAAATCATTTAAGTTAATTTTTTTTC
>NW_015547656.1:30423-35036 GCF_001515605.1 Sinocyclocheilus anshuiensis
GCCTTCACTTTCTCCTGATTGGACACCGGAATGAGCATGTGATCCTTCAGCTTCTCAAAGACCTGCAGCAGCAGACGCAGAGTAGACTTTTATTATGCAAATTAATCAGTGATGGTTTTATCAGTAGTGTCAGATGATTCAATTCACGGCATAACGCTGTAAACCTTCAATATAAATGTAAATGCATTAATAAATATAAGTAATATAATATTAAATAAATGACTGAATTACATTTTTCTGAGCACATCATGAAACACATCAACATACATATATACATATATATATATATATATATATATATATATGTATATATGTATGTTGATGTGTTTCATGATGTGCTCAGAAAAATGTAATTCAGTCATTTATTTAATATTATATTACTTATATTTATTAATGCATTTACATTTATATTGAAGGTTTACAGCGTTATGCCGTGAATTGAATCATCTGACACTACTGATAAAACCATCACTGATTAATTTGCATAATAAAAGTCTACTCTGCGTCTGCTGCTGCAGGTCTTTGAGAAGCTGAAGGATCACATGCTCATTCCGGTGTCCAATCAGGAGAAAGTGAAGGTGGACGGCGCGCTGACCTGCTGCTCGGTGCTCATCAACAAGAAGAAGAACATCTGAGAGACTCCGGAAACCTTCATCAAACACACCGTTTCATATTCCGCGCGTGTTTCATGAATGAGGCCTGATGTGTGCGCGTAATGTGCAGGATTACTTCGTTTTATCTTTGTTTTTGTTTTTTGAACTCACACACACAGAGACACACACACACACTCACTCACTCACACACACACACACACACACACACACACACACACACACACACACACTCACACACACACACAATGTGAATATAAAAACACACTTAAAGTCTGCTTTTTCTAACGTGCGAGGAAAATAAAGTGCATTTATTTTTCTATCCAGCAACATAATTTAAAAAAATGACGGATGAATGTGGTTTTAGCTGATTTTAGCTGGTTTAACTAGTCTCCAGGCCAGTTGGTGTTTAATTGGTCAGCCATCCTGACTAGTTTAACCAGCTCGGTCAGAATAACCGTCCAGCTGTTGACTTTTTTAGCAGCGGTCAGAGAGTCAAACCTATTACAATTTTGATTGTTATAAAATCTAATTTTCATGACAGAAATTGCTCTAAACCTCAAAATGTAGCTGTAAACTATATAAATCATCTGGATCCATTCAGAATGACTGAACCGTAAGTGTTAATCGCGTTTAACGTTCATCAAGCCCCATAAAAAGCCTGTTTTTAAACACTGAATGATGATT
Organism: Sinocyclocheilus anshuiensis; assembly: GCF_001515605.1. NCBI lineage: Eukaryota > Metazoa > Chordata > Actinopteri > Cypriniformes > Cyprinidae > Sinocyclocheilus > Sinocyclocheilus anshuiensis. The sequence goes on from NW_015547656.1 coordinate 31,722, forward strand.
TGTTACTTCGTGTTGCCTAAGAGCATCGTGTTCATAAATAGATTTATAGAGCATTTGAACTGCATTTGGAATAAATATCCGGCGACTGCGCAGATGTGATGTGTGAAACAAGCCATAGTGAAGTGCTTTTATTGAGTAATTGAAGTGAAAAAAAATTGTTTTTATGGATTTATTAAGTAGTTTTTGCGTTCGTTTGCCCTGCAGTTCCCAGATGATAAAAAATATGTTCTAAAAAGTTTTGCTAACATTAAAATGTATTTTCTTTTTCTTTTCTTGATTATTTGAAGCGTAGAGAAAACATTAAGGGAACGTGCCATCGCGAACATTTTGGAAATTATTTTTTGAAAGTTCTCTGAAACTAGTAAGCTGTGACGCTTAAAAAAAACATTCGATGAACGCCCAATTAAAATGTTTCCGAAAATACATTTCATGAACAATGTTTAAGTGCCAACGTTTTGAGAATGCCATTAAAGTCCAGATAACTTTGAACAAACGTTCTGTTAATGTTACTGGAAGAACATTTGTTTGTAACTTTGAGAGAATCTTGATAGAATGTTCTGGAAATGTTCTCCGTAAGCCGGAAAATTGTTTGGAATGGAATACTAGTCATCTGCATACTTAGTATGTAGTGCATGTTGACTTTTTATGTGATAACCTAAAAAAACAGAGGTTGATGTTGACAATCACTGCTGATATAATTTGGTTTGTTTGGTTGCCGTTACAGGAAATAGAAGGTCAGTTGGAGCGCAGTGCATTGTGGGATATAGTATTGCAGGTCATCCAGGTATTCCAGAACATTTGCAGACTATGCAATCTTTACATAATGCAGAAATAGAGTAGTATGCTAGTCGATTCAAGCATGCCGTGGTTTCACAATCCTCAGGTGCTGATTGGACGTCCTTCCTCAATGTGACGTCCAATCAGAAGTTTGCCAACACCCGTGTAATTGAACGGCACACCAGTATTGGTGCATATGCTACCTTGACCCCACTAGCTTGTTGCATTTGCGTAGTGTTAGCATCAAGCTATATTACCTTATAATTAATTATTAGGTTACTTAACTTTTAGCTTCATACATTTAAAGCCTGCTGTGGTGGCAGCTTCGTTCCTCACGCTTTCCTCGAAAATCATAAACTCATCCAGCGCAATGAATTGTGGGTAACATTAGCTGAATCAATTGTACGATGATTTGGGACACTCATTCTAATTATGTAAACAATTTAGGATGGAAAGTGCGTGAATTGGACTAGAGGATAAAAAAAGGTATGCGACCTCTTATCTCACAATTCAAGACTTTTTTTCTTCGCAATTATGAGAAAAAAAAGTAAATCTGACAATTGTGAGACATAAACTCAGAATTGCAATATATGAACATTGCAAAATATGAACTCGCGATTCTGAGAAACAATTTTGAGATATAAACTCGCAATTTGCGAGAATAAAAAGTCAAATTCAAGATACAAATTTGGAATTAACTTTTTAGTTTGTGGAAGAAAAAAAATTTAATTGCAAGAAAGTCAGAATTCTGAGTTTATATTTCGCAATTACTTTTTTCTCATAATTGAGAGTTTATAAAAGAAAAATGAGAAAATTTACATCAGAATTTAAAAAAAAAGTCAGAATTGCGAGAAAATGAAGATTTAAAGCTCAGAGACACGGGCATGCGGCCATGAAACAGGATTTAGAGTTGTCCCAACACTTTTACGACGTCGACAGATAAACACATCAGCCGCCTTTTATAACAAAGTGAATTATAGGCCACGATGAAAGCGCAGGCCTGGCATTCTTGTCTCATTCATCGTCTCGTGGATGCTTTGCAGAATACGTTATCATTATTTCTCTGCCAGAAAGACACTTGTAAAATATTCTGCAGTTTTCGTAACGTTTCCAAGCCCCACTGTACGATATCACAGTCGTAAAGAAGCCGGTGTTTACTAGCGATCTGCTCATCCAGAAAGAATGCCGGGTTTCATCACGAACTAGAGTTTTTCCTGCTATCATCTCACCAAATTCATGCTGAAATCTGTCATTATCCTAAAAAAAGAAACCGTCTCAGGTCTCCGGGATTTGGTATTTTCTTTCTACTCTTGTATTTTCTAAAAAAGCAACCCTGATAGCACACGTACATCACAGAGACGTCTATTTGACGTCTGCAAGACGTATTTTTTAGAGCGTTTGCTCATCTGCAATACATCTAGAAGACGTTTCCTATCAGATGTCAAATAGACGTTTAGAAGATGTCTTTAAGATGTTTATGATTTAGAATGAATGTAACACTGACATCTTAAAGACGTCTATCAGATGTTTACACAGCAGATGCTTTCCAGATGATCTTTAACAGACATCTTGCAGATGTAAGTGTGCTTTCTGGGAAACTTGAATGCTTGATCGATGTGACTCAGGACTTCTTAGATGTGATTTTTATGTGCCATAAGTCCTTTAACACTGTGTCTTTGCTCGTTGTAATGATTTTGTGGGGTTTGATAAATAAAGCAGTCTGGGGAATGTGTGTGTTTTGTTGTAGTGTTCTGTGATCGTGACTGATGTTGAGATGGTCGCCATTCACTCAAACCTGTTTACGTACACCATTTGTGTGCTCATTTGTGTCTAATGCAGATGGAAATTGATGCATAAGTGAAATTCTTGGTAGCATCATTGTTATAAATAAAGTAGGCTACCTGAGCTTGACCAGAGCATATGTGCTTCTATTAAGTCGCTTTGGATAAAAGCGTCTGCTAAATGCATAAATTTAATTAAAGAAAAAAAAACATATCTTGTTAAATTACAGCATATTCAAACGACAATGATTCTAATATGCTGATTTGCTGCTCAAAAAAACATTTATTATTGAATAGAAATATCCAAAGATCAGCATTTATCTGAAATAAAATATTTTGTAACATTATACACTATACCAGTCAAAAGCTTGTAGCCAGTATAATTTTTTTGTGACACTGAAGACTGGAGTAATGATGCTGAAAATTCAGCTTTGATCATAGAAATAAATTACAGTTTAACAGATATTCACATAGAAAACAGTTATTTTAAATAGCAAAAATATTTCACAATATTACTGATTTTGCTGGCTTGGTAAGCAGAAGAGAATTCTTTAAAAAAATAAAAAATAAATCTTACTGTTCAAAAACTTTTGCCTGGTAGTGTTGGATAGATGGATAGATAGATAGATAGATAGAAGATAGATGACAGATAGACAGATAGATAGATAGATAGATATAGATGACAGACAGACAGACAGATAGACCGATAGATAGATAGATAGATGGATAGAAGATAGATGACAGATAGACAGATAGA
>NW_015547656.1:37469-38051 GCF_001515605.1 Sinocyclocheilus anshuiensis
GACAGATATATAGATAGATAGATAGATAGATAGATAGATGACAGATAGAAGGATAGATAGATAGATGACAGATAGAAGATAGCTAGATAGACAGATAGATAGACAGACAGACAGATAGATAGATAGATAGATAGATAGATAGATAGATAGATAGATAGATAGATAGATAGATAGATAGATAGATAGATAGATAGATAGATAGATAGATAGATAGATAGATAGATAGATAGATAGATAGATAGATAGATAGATAGATAGATAGATAGATAGATAGATAGATAGATAGATAGATAGATAGATAGATAGATAGATAGATAGATAGATAGATAGATAGATAGATAGATAGATAGATAGATAGATAGATAGATAGATAGATGGATAGATAGATGGACGGACGGACGGACGGACAGACAGATAGATGATAGATAGACAGACAGATAGAAGATAGATAGATAGATAGATAGAAGATAGATAGATAGATGGATAGAAAGATAGATAGATAGATAGACAGATAGATAGAAGATAGATAGATAGATAGATAGATAGATAGATAGATAGATAGATAGATAGATAGATAGAAGG
>NW_015547656.1:40258-43022 GCF_001515605.1 Sinocyclocheilus anshuiensis
TAGATAGAACGATAGATAGATAGATAGACAGATAGATAGAAGATAGATATATAGATAGATAGATAGCTAGAAGGGCAATTCAATTAAAATATAACTTTAAAATCTTAAATCAAGAATTAAGAAGTTTTGGTCTGGAAAGCAGAAAACTATTTCCAAAATGAAGCTGCATTTTGTGTTAATGGAGATACATGTACTCTAGGAAACATAATTATTTAAATGAATTAATTACACAATGGAAAGCCATCTCTATAAAACGGTTCAGTGATCGTAAATGACTCTGATTGGTCCAACCGACAAGCGCTGAGAAATGTAACGCGTATCACGTGACCTCGCCGTTTACTTCAACAGCGGCCTGAATTCTGATGCTAACGACAGTAATATTTTTATTAGCTCTTGAATTGAAAATACACCGTTTAAAAAATAAAATGAAATTGTCGTATGTTTTATTTCTGTGATCCCGTTGTTTGGAGTGTCGATTGGCCCTTTTACGCTCCGCCTGCGTGCGTTTACGGCATCAGCGTGCGCCGAATTCAACATGGCGAGCGTTGTTTAGTTGTTGTTGATCTGCGGTTCCGAATAAACCCACAATCACTGAATCCGGCAGCCTCTCTCATCTTCATCCACCATGAGCGATGAGAAGCAAACAGAGGGTCGTAATTTCTTCATGGGTTTTGATGATCTGAGCGACAGCAGCAGTGACTCGGACGGTCGTGAGTCTGGTAAGAAGAGCCGAAGCGAACCGGAACCGTCAGGATCGTCTGAAGCGCAGAGCCGCAAACGAGCCGCCGAACCGCTGCCGAAACCCGACGATCTGTTCCGATCCGTCAGCAAACCCACGTTCCTCTATAACCCGCTGAATAAAGTCATCGACTGGGACAGAAGAGCCGTCAAAGCGCCAGAAGAGGTCATTATTTTATTATTATACAATATTGAATAAAACCGCGTGCGCCAGAAAAGCAAGTGCGTACTGCGTAGCCATCTTTAGAATAGAGCTTTTTTTTTTGTGGTAGCCCAGCATCGCTGTTGAGTTGTAATGAGAGAAACGGATTTGCTTATTGTAGAGTTAACGAAAGTTATCATGTGCATTGTAATGTTCAAGCTAACGTTAGATAATAAAAAAAAATCGTTAAGACAAACTTTGAAGTTGGTTTGAAAAAGCCAGACCAGAAAGTTTTAAAAAGTTTTCAGAGCTAGCGGTTTGAAGGTTAAAGTAGTTTTAAAGATTGATTAGAAATATTAGGTAGAAGGGATGCTTGATTGAGTCTTGAGGGATTCTGGGAGTTTAAATTTGAATTTTGACAGTTGGAGTTTGAATAGTCTTGGCTCATTTGAACATTCTGTCAATGTAAGTCTATGGGGTTTTTATGATTTTTAATATTCATTTTATCACTTGCTCTGAACGTTTCAGCCTCCTAAGCAGTTTAAGGTGTGGAAGAACAACGCCGTTCCTCCACCACAGTCGTACGTGACGGAGGAGAAGAAGAAGGGAGCTCCTGATGGAATGGACATGGCCATCAAATGGTCCAGTGTATACGAGGACAATGGAGACGACGCCCCTCAAGCCCACCAGGGCCCTGCCCACTTCCTGCCGGAGGAGGAGGAGGAGGAGCAACAGCCGAACTCTGGTAACGTCAAACTCACTCATCTATCTATCCATCTATCTATCTATCTATCTATCTATCTATAGCCTCGTTTCCACCGAGCGGTACGGTACGGTACCGTATGATCCGGGACGGTACACCCTGATCTGGCTTGCTGCAGGCGTGATGTATGCCGAAAAGTAGAGATCGATGTCATTCTCGCGAAGAAGAAAGCACGACATTGTCTGTGTGTGAAAATATAAAATTCTAAAATACGCTGTTTTACTTTTTGTGTTTGCGCACTGATGTAAACAAGCCCAACATGCACGAGCAGCATGGCGGAACGAGTGAAGGTCTATCTATCTATCTATCTATCTATCTATAGCCTCGTTTCCACCGAGCGGTACGGTACGGTACGGTACGGTACCGTATGATCCGGGACGGTACACCCTGATCTGGCTTGCTGCAGGCGTGATGTATGCCGAAAAGTAGAGATCGATGTCATTCTCGCGAAGAAGAAAGCACGACATTGTCTGTGCGTGAAAATATACAATTCTAAAATACGCTGTTTTACTTTTTGTGTTTGTGCACTGATGTAAACAAGCCCAACATGCACGAGCAGCATGGCGGAACGAGTGAAGGAGACGCTTCATTCCCCTTGTAGCACGCGCAAGTGACGATTCTCTGTCAACCAATCAGCGTTCTGCAGTGAGTCTAGCTCCACCCTTTAGGTACCCCAACGGAAGGGTCTCAAAAATGTGGTACGGTACGGTTCGCTTTATTGGTACCATTCACAACTTCTGACAGTGGAAACGGAAATAATTGCGTACTGTACTGTACTGAACGTACCGCTCGGTGGAAACGAGGCTTATCTATCTATCTATTGTTCTATCCGTCTGTCTATCCATCTGTCTGTCCATCTATCTATCTATCCATCTATCTATCCATCTATCCATCTATCTATCCATCTATCTATCTATCGTTCTATCTATCTATCTATCCATCTATCCATCTATCTATCCATCTATCTATCTATCGTTCTATCTATCTATCTATCCATCTATCCATCTATCTATCCATCTATCTATCTATCGTTCTATCTATCTATCTATCCATCTATCCATCTATCTATCCATCTATCTATCTATCGTTCTATCTATCTATCTATCCATCTATCTATCTAT
>NW_015547656.1:44866-52879 GCF_001515605.1 Sinocyclocheilus anshuiensis
TCTATCCATCTATCTATCCATCTATCTATCTATCGTTCTATCTATCTATCTATCCATCTATCCATCTATCTATCGTTCTATTTATCTATCTATCGTTCTATCTATCCATCTATCCATCTATCTATCGTTCTATCTATCTATCTATCCATCTATCTATCGTTCTATCTATCTGTCTTTCTGTCTGTCATCTATCTGTCTATCTATCTATCTATCGTTCTATCCATCTATCTATCTATCCATCTATCTATCTATTGTCCTATCTATCCATCTATCCATCTATCTATCTATCTATCGATCTATCTGTCTATCTATCCATCTATCTCTATCTATCTATCTATCTATCGATCTATCTATCTATCTATCGATCTATCTATCTATCTATCGATCTATCTATCTATCTATCGATCTATCTATCTATCTATCGATCTATCTATCTATCTATCGATCTATCTATCTATCTATCGATCTATCTATCTATCTATCGATCTATCTATCTATCTATCGATCTATCTATCTATCTATCGATCTATCTATCTATCTATCGATCTATCTATCTATCTATCGATCTATCTATCTATCTATCTATCTATCCATCTATCTATCTATTGTCCTATCTATCTATCTATCTATCTATCTATCCATCTATCTCTATCTATCTGTCTGGCTGTCTGTCTGTCATCTATCCATCTATCTATCTATCGTCCTATCTATCTATCTATCTATCTATCTATCTATCTATCTATCTATCTGTCATTCTATCTATCTTGACACGTTTTTGAAGTTTGGGGCACTCTTTCTCATCACAGATGACGATGAATCTGGGAAGCAGCAGACGTCTGCTAAGAAGCGTCGCGTGGAAACGTTCCAGCAGAAGGAGAAGAGAAAGCGGGACATGGGACAGGCCACGTCAGACAAGAGCTTTGTGGAAGAGGAGAAGCGGATCCTGCGTCAGAGTGTGGAGTGAAGCTGAGATGTCACCCGCTCCGCTTGTTTTAATCCCCGAATCTTTAACCCTTTCTGGATGTTGACGGGAACGGCATCACCAGTCTGGGGATATTTTAAATGTATTTCTCTAAAATCACGTCCATGTAAAGGGAGAGGGTTTAGGATGATGTGTTTGTGTTTTGGACGTCATTGTTAGTATGATTTCAACTGTAAATGTGTAGCTGTAAGGAACATTATCCATTGGTTATGATGTTTCCTGTATGTTTCCAATGATTTGTAGCTTCTCAAATGGATAAAGTCCTTTTCTCTGAGTCTGTTTGTATCTCTCATTTATGTGTGTGTTTGATCCAAAGTGGCTTTGAAAGCTCATGGAAAACCTGGAATTAGAAGGCAATTTTAGAAATGGAATTTAATGCAGAAATTTCATTAGCAACTATAGGTTAAACGTCTCAAATATTTACTTTCCCAATACCATATACCTAGTAAAAGTGTTTTTTAGTTCAATCATGCACCGTGGTAAATCTGTGGTACTCTGGTGTATGATCATTTAGTACATCCATTACCCCACATAAAGCCATAATACTTTTTTAAGGGTCTTGTGGTGTTTGAAGTCAAGTTTTTAATGTCTTAATGATCCAATGTCTCGCTCCAGCTGTCATTCAAAGCGTTCCGTGCAGCTGCAGCTGCGGACCTGTTTTCCAGCAGGTTGAAGGATGTGAAAAGCCAGTGTAATTTTTCTCCTGGGAGCATGAAGTGATCAGAGGGATTCCAGGGAATTCTGTCATCTGCTGTGGATGTCACACAGGTAAATAAATGCAGATGATAAGATTCCAGCGTGCAGGTGTGTGCCCGGCCTTGTCTCGGACCTCTGTGTGTGTGTTATCCTCACGCCTGAATGAACATCAGGAGATTCCAGCGGTGTTGAGATGCTGCAGGATTCAGAGGGTTTATAATGCGCTGCTTCTTCAGGACCTGAACTAGAAAGAAACAGAACAATTTTAATCACTCATTATTGATAGTTATGCGATGATCTCTAATGTTAAGTATTAACGTTTTAGTGTTTTTGCTCCAGACATTAATGATTCCTCAAATTGTGATTATTTATTATTATGTAGAAACCAAAAATAAGTGCTATTTTTTTTATTTGTTTATTATTTAATTTTAATATTTTGAATTTGTTTTTATTTTATAGTTCTTGTTTTCATTTTAGACACATTATTCTGTAGAAGGTTTTTATTTAATTTTATGTTTGGAGGAACTTCACTACACCTATATACTATACTATATATTTCTATACATGTTTGTGTGTGTGTGTTTATTAATATTTTGAATGTTTTGTTTTCATTTTAATTTTAGACATTCTGTAGAAAGATTTTTCTTATTTTATTTTTGAAATACACTCATATATATTTATATATAGTGTGTGTTTATATTTTGTTTTCATTTTAATATATTCATTTAAATTTAATTAGTCATTCATTTAGTTGTTTTTATTAGTTTTTTTTTTTTTAATGTCTATATTGTGTTTGTTCTAAAATTAGTTATTTTAGTACTTCAAGTTAAACTAAACAAAAATGAGAAATGAAAAGGCTGAAATAAGTTTTTTTTTTTTACAATTTTAATTCAAGTTTATTTTATTTCAGTAAATAAAATAAACTTTTACTGAAATATAAATGAAAACCATTTTTACGTCATTTTTAAAAGTGGTTTTAATTTTAGTTAGTACCATGATATTTATCTCAGATATTGCATATATGTGCATTTATTTAGGATTTTATTTAATGCATCTATGTATACGGGTTGTTGTTTTTTCTTCTCTCCTCGAGAGTGGTAGAAATGACCTAGAACACACTAGCAACTGCATAGCAACGCCCTAGTAACCACCCACGGCACCCCTAGCAACGCCCTAGCAACCACCCAGGGCACCCCTAGCAACGCCCTAGCAACCACGCATCCTTTTACCATGTCAAACACCGCTCAGATTTTCTTCTGAAAATGTAAACATCATTGCTGCATCCCGCTCTGGGCTTCTGTTTTCTAGCTGTTGTGTTTGACGTGTTCAGCGTCTGGTGTATTTGCTGAGCTCTCGTGGAACAGCTGTATTTGTGCGTTTGGTGAATGATTGACCATGTAAATGTGATTCACGAGCACAGTATGCACCGCGACCACAAACATGCATCTATTACGAGCTCGTGGAAAATCAGCGGAAATGTCTGAATCACGAGTCTTTCAGCGCAGCGGCTGTTTATGGAGACATACGGCCTTCATACATATTCATATCTGAGGTTTCCGTGGCGTTTGTGTGTTATGAATGGGCTCGGCTGACAGTATGTGTATTCATTAAAGGCAGAGCGGTCGTCACGGCGATTGAGAGGCGGGTGACAGGACTGTCCGTCACCATAGCGACGAGAAACCGGAAACTGCGACCTTCAGTCAGCGGGGAAGTCCATACTTGTGCTTGAGTAGCCTATCTAGTAAGACCGGGCGACAGTATGGACTATAGAGCAAAAATAAAATAGAGGAACTGATTTTTAATAACAGACCTGCCAGGAGCACTGAAGTTGTTAAGTAATATTTATTCCGTAGAAACAGGAAGTCAGTGTGAATTGTATTTTTTATTTTTTTTATTTTTTTTTTTTGAAGAAAGCCAATTATATATTTACATATAGTATATATTTGTTTGTGATTTAGATTATTATTATTATTATAAATTAATTACAATATATTATATTATTGATATTATTACTTTAAATAATATTACAAGTCATAAAACTTATATTACCAGTTTTAATAAAAATTCAACAACGTACAAGTATATATATATATATAGCAATAAACCAGTTGTAAGTCATTGAAATATATATATATATATATATATATATATAAAGGGGGTCTGAATACTTTCCGTACCCACTGTATATATATACTTGTACATTGTTGAAATTCTTATTAAAATTGGTAATTGGCAAACTTAAGTATTAAAATTAATAATTGTAATAACTTGTAAGTTTATTGAACTTTTATATAATATATATTTCGATTCTTTTAAAGACTTTTAACAAGTTTATTGAAATATATGTATTCTATAATAATTTCTATAACCATAAATTGATTCCTTTTTTTATACTAAAAGCAGCTTTGCTGTCACATTCCTCATTATTGATCAACAGCTGAAACACATTGGTAATATTAACTCAAGTGTTCTTATGTTCTTGAGTGCACTTCTAAAATCCTCCCTAAATAGTACACCATCCAAACACTTGATTTGAGATGCACTTGTCCTACTGTTACAGTAGAGCAATGTTCATTTCCTTCACTTCTAGGCTTTATCTAGACACCTATGAAGGGCTGTTTTAAGTGATTTGCGGTGTACTGATTGTAACCTCAGACACTATGTAGTTTGGTAGTCTGTGATTTGACCGATAGATTGAACAAGTTTGATGATGTGTGTGGGAGAGCACTATTCATTCATCACAGATGGACGGCCGGAGCAGTCTGACCCTCCTCTGCCCGAAAACCAGCGGGAGGAGAGGCCGGTTTAATAAAGACCACCGCAGACCGCGTCACACCAGACTGACCGGTGTGTGTTCAGACTGACAGGAGTCACGTTTGACCGGGCTAAATGTGTCTGCATGATGCTAGGCTGTTATTAGTGTGTTGCCATGCGGTTGCTAGGGTGTTTTGGGTGGTTGCTAGGTGGTTTACTTTAATACCTTGATAGCACACGTACATCACAGAGACGTCTATTAGACGTCTGCATTACATCTGCAAGATGTATTTTTTAGAGTGTTTGTTCATCTGCGATACGTCTATAGGACGTTTCCTATCAGATGTCAAATAGATGTTTAGAAGATGTCTTTAAGATGTTTATGATTTAGAATGAATGTAAAACTGACATCTTAGAGACGTCTATCAGATGTTTGTACACAGCAGATGCTTTCCAGATGAAGCGATCTTTAAAGGGTTAGTTCACCCAAAAATGAAAATTAGGCTACGTTTAACTCACTCCTGAGGCATCCTAGGTGTATACAACTTTCTTCTTTCAGACGAATCCAGTCGGAGTTATATTAAAAATTGTCTTTGATCTTTCAAGCTCTATCATTGCAGTCAGCGGGTGTTGCATTGCTTCAGTCCAAAAGAAGTGAAATAAAAATCACCCATCCATAATAAAAAGTGTCTCAAGCCGTGTGAGACACTTTTTTTTATGCATGGGCACTTTTTATTTCACGTCTTTTGGACTGAAGCAATGCAAGACCCGCTGAGTGCCATTAAACAGCTTGAAAGATCAAAGACAATTTTGAATATAACTCCGACTGGATTCGTCTGAAAGAAGAAAGTCATATACACCTAGGATGCCTCGGGGGTGAGTAAAACGCATCAAAAATCAGAGCCAATCAGAAGCGAGAGTGGGCGGAGCCTCTCTCTGCAAGCGCACTCGCTACGGAATGGATAAGTACGTGATCTAATTTAGAAATATTAAACCATTTTAACATTATTAAAATACATACTGAGTGACTGATACACTTTTTTCATAGAATAAACTCGTTTGTTCAAATAGAGTTTTCAGTTTAAACGTTTTTGTTTCCTTAAATTTATTTTCAAGATTTGAGGTAAACTCTATATTGTCATTTATTATGGCTATAAAGGTCACACAAAATGATATTCAAACTCACATTAGACATGCTTAACATTGAATAAAGCAAATAATCAGTACCTGAGATCATCATTGTCATAGTTTGTGATAGGCTACTAAAATAACAAACTAAAACTGAAATAAAAATAAAGAACAATAGACATTTTTAAAAAAATCTAAAACTTGCTAAAACTCACTCTATATAGACTATACAATCAGATACAACAATAATTTCTCAAATAGTTATTGCAATATATACTCATAAATTCAACATTCACTGGATGTTTCAACTGATTTCTATTGAACTGTCAGCAACTGAACTGCAGTCAAACTATTTCAGATATAGTCAATTAAGCTACAAACTCCATCATAATGCACAATGTTTCCATCTAACATGTATTTTGATCTGCAGCTCATCATATTAATGGAGTGTTTCACTAGTTAGCAGTAAACTTGTATATGTCCCTAAATTTGTGTTGGATGTTTCGATGTGGAAAGCGAATGGAAATATGTATATTTTATTTGTAAACATCATACTTTTTTCGCTTATTTCAGTTAATGTCATCAAACTAGCGAGCTGAGCCAGTAGTAGTGCTGACAGTGTCGTGTAAACATGACTGAAGACGAGAAAAGGAGAACAGACGAACCGATTCAATTGAGTGAGTCATTTACGCTGGAACCGATTCAATTGATTCAAACTCGATTCACTAGCAAAAACAAATAAAAAAAAGCCATTCATTTTCGAATTTCGACATGGCTTGTAATGATTTTAAAAGGCACGTAGTGATGAGTGAAACGGAGCTTTTCTATACTCCGAATCAGTTAAACCATTGCGTAGCAAAACGATTCACGGTTTCGAAGCGCTCCAATCCGATCGCGTATCGCGAATCATTTGATTCAGATCGGGACTTCGGAGCAGATTCGCGAATCATTTGATTCGGAGCTTTTGGAACTGGTTCGCGAATCTTTTTTTCAGATTTTTTTTATAAACCGTACAAAACATCAAACCATTAAGGCAGTACAGCTATATAAACAAAACAAATAAAAATGAAAAAAAAAAAAAAAAGTAAGTATAGATCCCTTAAGAAAAATTAACCATGCAAATACTATGGTTAAACTATGGTTAGTGTAGCAAAACCATGGTTAATTTGTGCTTACCATGCTGTTGTTGTTGTTTTTTTGTAGTAAAACCATGGTTAATTTTCATAAGGGATGTGTTACCAGGTTAACAACAAAAGAAAGAAAAAAACTAGGACACACAGGATGAATAGCCTACAGAGCAGCTTTCACTGCTTTAGGATGAACAGAACTTTGGATAGTTTCCATATACTTGTCTAGATCAGTTGTGAATAAAGAAAAGAGAGATTTAGAGCCAGATTTTTGTTTATGTATGTGAAATTTAGCTAGCAGGAAACACAAATGAAGTTTTGACAAAAATTAATTTTGCTATATTCTCTTTCGAGTAGTCAAAATCAAAATGTGTTGGAAACATTATTTTTTAAATAATATATTTTTTTAAACATATTGAAGTCTTGCATATATTTACAAAATAAATTGAGTATTTATTGAACAATTTATTAATTAAATTATTTATGTTGACTTAATATAAACATAATATCTATTCATTTAATGTATTATGTATTTTCATAACAATATTATTACTGTTACTATTATTTTTAATAGTAAGCCATATTTGATTAATTTCTGCTTTGAACAATTCTGATTAAAAAATGCCTAGCAATGAAATCCGAAGGAACCGTTTAAATGTTCTAAAGCTGCAGCATGACACAAAAGCAGTAAAGTGAGTGACGGCAGTGCAGTGATCAGCTGAGAGCGTCCGCTGTGATTTCTGTCTCTTTTGACCCCCGCCCCGCAGCAGACGGCAGAGGGGTCCCGGCTAATTTATGTCCTGAGAAAAGGGGTGCGCATCGCCCCCATAAACTGTGTTGCTGGGGTGAGAGAGACTCAAAGACACTGCAGAGAGCCATTAGACAATGAGGAGGGAGTCGCAGGGAGCGCAGACAGCTGCACGACTGCATCAGTATCAACACAGCCAGAGAAACAGATGTTCCTCTTCACAAAGACTGAGAGAGATTGCCTCATGCACACATATCAGATTTTTTATTAGAGTAGTGCAATGAAAAGAAAATTCTTTGCTTACTTTAATCTTTCAATAAACAAAATTTCAGATAACATTTTGAAAATATTTAAATAATTTTTCAATAAAATAAATTTTTTACATTTTAATGTAAAAATCAAACAAAAATAATACAATAAATAAAATGATATGCTTTAAGGGCTTTAAGCTACAACATAAAAATAAACAATTTAACTGTAACTGTACTACAATAACTAAAACTAAAATTAAAAACTCTGTAGACATATTTAAAAAAAAAAACTGACAACAACAACATTACTGAAAATAACCCTAAAAT
>NW_015547656.1:53510-54054 GCF_001515605.1 Sinocyclocheilus anshuiensis
ACACACACACACACACACACACTCACACTCACACACACATCATCCCACGTCCTGGTTTACTACTGCGTGTGTTTCTGCTGCAGGCTGCGACATGCGCACAGATGCTCAGACAAGACAGGCATGCGCTGCTGTGTGTGTGTGAGTGTGTGTGTGTGTGTGTGATTGCAGGGGGCTTTCGGTTGTTTTTCTGATACATTTCCCTGATTTCATAACTGAAGATCCTAATCTGTCTCCTCAATCTGCCACTGCAAAACGTTCCTCATTAAGATACAGAGAATGCGACCCCAGTGCATGATGGGACAGGCAGGATCAGTGTTGGAGATGTTCAGATCCAGTGATGATTCAAATGATCCGCTTTATCTGCGACACAGTGACAGAAATGGGATAAAGAGATGAAGCTCGAATTACATCCTTTAAAGATCAAAAACTATTTCCAAACTTGATGTATTAATATTATATTGTATTATATTATATTATTAATATATATTATATACAGTGTGAGTGTGAGTGTGAGTGTGAGTGTGAGTGTGAGTGTGAGTGTGAG
>NW_015547656.1:54127-59120 GCF_001515605.1 Sinocyclocheilus anshuiensis
AAGTGTGACAAACATGCAAAAAAATAAGAAATCAGGAAGGGGGCCAACACTTTTTCACACCACTGTATATATGAAAGTATTTATGTTTGTAAGTAACAATATTGTTTATATTGTTATATTTATTTATAAATATATACATACACACACAATGTGAAAGATTAATATAATGTATATATTATTTATTTAATATATTATAGAATTAATTAGAATATTTATAGAATAAATAATAATGTTTTATGACAGTATTTTTCAAGTAACATTAATGTTATATTTAGTATATATATTAATTATATTATTTTATATTATATATAAATAAATATGAAAATATTTAGACTTTTAAGTCTATGTGTGTGTGTGTGGTTACTTAAATATTTTTAGTAATAAACTAGTATATACAAGTGTTCTTCTCCTGAATGATAAACAGTTAAGTATTGATTGATTATGTCATGAAATCAATCTTGAAATAATAAAAACAACTTTTTTTTAAATGATAAAAAATAGGGATTTTTGCATATTAATTATGATTTTAATTGTTCTGTTTACAAACACTATAGATTTCAAAAAAATGTTTAGCTGCATTTATAATAGTAATCAAATTACAGTCTTTAAATGCTGAACATTCCAAACAAAAAATCAGAGCGGAACTGTTTGAATAATGCATTTATTGCTGAGGTAACCGATTATAAATAAGGGATTAACATCCTCAGATGCTGTTTGTTTCTCTCGGCTCTCTCTGTCGGACGCTTGTCGAATCTAAAAGAAAAGCATGAGTCAGTATTTTAATCGCAGGATCTTTGAGGGAAGAGATGAAGTGATTTGCCGGATACTGACTGTCTTTCAGACAAAAATTCCCGATTATTCCCAGAAGCCGGAGGCTGCCGGGACATGCAGGCGTGTTGATGGGATCTCTGCGTGCTTCGGTCCGTCTCAGACGTGCGCTGACAAGTTTGTAAACAAGAAGGCCGGAATATGAATGAGAAACAGTTTCCCTGCAGAGCACAGAGGCTGTCATTCCTGTGATGATTATCCTATTGAGACATAATCAGCCTATTAGTCCATATATCAGTGTTGAGCTGTAATCTGTCTAAACAGGCCTGATCAGCAATATAAACCCATCGCCAACTCATCCAGCATGCTTGGGTCATAAATGAATACTGTCGTTATGGGACAATCATCAGGCTTAATAACTCACAGGTTAAAAATCTAATTAAGTTAATGGACCATAAAACTACAGCAATACTACAAACTTGAGAAAGAATTCAGATCTATTTTTGGTAACATTGTCATTAACAAATATGCTGAACGGATCAAAGTTTATGAAGATTAAAATAAAAAAAAATATATATATATAAACAAATCATGACAGTCAGACCATTATTATTATTATTTTATCTAGTTATATAATTTCATAATATTATATATTTATACATAATGATTATATGATATAGTAGGGTCATTTCAGGTAAATTGAGATTTTAAATATTCTTTACTATTTTAAAAATATTAAATCATACATTTATTATATACATTTTATTTAAAATTCTTATGATCTGTATATAATATAGTTTTACATATAGGTATCGTGAGTCCAAGTAAAATTATATAAATGAAAATTATATATATATATATACACTTTAATAATAAAAATATACTTTAATGTTTATACATAATACAATATATACATTCATACTCATCATTTAATATAAACATATACATTTTTTAGATGTTTCAATTTATTCATTTTTATTATAAATTTATATTTTACATATATACTTTCATATATAAAAATATATACATACACTTTCAAAAATTTCATTTATGTATGAAATATATGTATGTTATGCATGTAATATAGTTTTTTGAGTAGTTTGTATTACTAGTATGTTTTAGGATAGAATAATGTACACACTTGCATAGACTAGTTAGAAGCTGGTTTGAGTTAAGTAGCTGCTGAGCTGCTGGTTGCATGTGGAGTTTGTTTGAGCTCCGCCTCTAAACCTTTAACCCCCACAGAAACTATCTGAACTATTTCAACACACACACACACACACACAGAGAGAGAGAGAGAGAGAGAGAATGTGTGTGATTTGATTTCAGTGGATCATGGAGCAGCGCTCTGACCGCGGTGTGTCGGAGTGTCGTGCCCGCACGGATGCGCTTCTAACACGGTTACTTTTGCTCCGGAGCCCCGCTGAACAGAACTAAAGCTGGAGGATCGGATCGGTACCGATGGCTGATCCTCTGCGGAGGACAATTCTAGCCAAACTCAGGGGCAAGAAACCCAAAGGGAAAGACGCGAGCACCGCGAAACGGCCAAGAGAAGGTAAAGAAAAAGCTTCTCAAACGCAGACAGAGAGAGATTACATTTCACATGCGATGAGGGGTGAGGAGAGGTGTGTGGCCCCTCTCGGCTGCAGCGCGGCTCCCCGGTACGCTGTGCGTGTCACCGGGTTCTCAGGGCCCGGGGGTCCCGCTGATCAAAGCGAACGCACCGAGCGGAGGCGTCTCCAAACGCCGCGGGTCCGCGGAGACTCGATCGGCTTCAGCGGCTGCGATTTAAAACCCCGACGAGAGGCTTTAAAGCTAACAGATGGCCAAGATATAAAGAATAAAGGACCAAATGTTACACTACTCGAGCAAAAGGCCGGGGAAAACATTACGAGCGACTTTGAACGTCACGCCAGGGGCCCCCAGCCTCATGTGTTTGATTATATAGACGCTGAAAGCGATTTAATTCAGGTTATAGAGAGTTCGCTGGAATATCATGGAGATTTTAGGATGCCCGCATTACAAAGTCCGACTTTTTTCCCCACTGATCTGAAAATAACAGTGGCCCCTGGGCTGAGAGACGGGGCCCCTCGACACCACTCAGTCGACAGCGAGGACGACGATTATTATGATAACCAAACTCTGCCCTTTTATGAGTCTCACACTCACTTGAAAGAGCGAAATACGAATATCGGTGAGCCGATATCGGCGTCAGAATCTAACGAAACCGACAGATTGAAGTCCCAACTGAAAGAGGCGTATTATTTGCTAATAAACACAATGCACAACATCAGTTTCGACGGTCAGGTCGAAGATAACGGATTTGTGGATCAGGCCAGTAGCGCTAGTCGATCCCACGACAGCGTTAGCACAGAAAGCGACGCGTGTTCGTCCGAAGAACGTAACGATTCTGCGTTTCTCGGACGATGTGGGGTGGGTCTGACGGGGTCTTCGAAGAGCAGAAGCTTGCAGAATATTCGCGACGCGAGTCCCAAAATGACGCTCCAGCGGTCGGTGAGCGACAGCAAGGTGAAGTACTCGTCAAACCGCGAGGAAGAGTTGCGAGCCGCCGTCGCATCGGGTCTCGATGTGCAACAGGCGAACCCTACGGAAGCCCTCCCGACGCTTGCTTCATCGCGCAGATCCTGCGACGACGCAGCGGTGCCCAAACATCCCGGAGTCACCGTCAACAAGATGCAAGAGTGGATGCAGAAAGGTCGCGTGCTTTCGTCCGAGATGAAGCAGAGGATCGCGGGTTCCTCGCTGAGAGCCAATCACGTGAGGCAGCAGACAGGTATGGACGCTCGCTGGCTTGGAGGACCTCAAAACCATCTCATTCATCTCACAATCTCTGGTGGAAAGCGCTGAGAGAGCTTCTCGGTGTCTTTTAACCGGTGCCGGGGTTTTTCCTCCTCTTCCTTCATGACTAATGCCGTTTCACGTAACATGGTTGGCAGGAGCGTGCCGGCGGGCCTGAGGCTGGATTGATTCCTCTCCACTAACACACTCACTCTCTGAATAATTCATTTCACGCTTGTCTTCTTGGTGATGGTGGTGGTTTTGTGCTGAGGTTAAATGTGAATGTTTATTGAACATGCGAGATGCTCGAACCCTTCTTCTGCTGGTAAGATGTGTTATGGGTTATCAGTGTATTTTATAGGTCAATCTGCAGCTCTGTCAAGTGTGTATCCAAGAAAACAACTGGTCGACGGCTATCTTCTATCATGAAACCAACAGGAATCATTGTGATTTTGCTTGCGTCCATTACTAATCTATTCAGAACTTTGAATTCCAGTGTAAACCACAAATCTGAACGTATCAGGCTACATTTTGGCACAGATATGCATGAAAGTTTGTTGTATTTTGTTTGTGCAGAGCAGTAACTTTGACTTCTTTTAGGTGTCTTGCATGTAAACCAATGATTTTGATAGACGCAGGCTTGTTTGTTTTCTGCACGCAGGCTTCAAATGCACGTTTATAGTCATGTTTAAATGCAGTCCTACAAGAAAACTACATGATAACACTGAAGACCTAAACAGGCTTTGTAAATTGGTTTCCAGGCCAGATTTAAGGATAAGTTATTAACACAAGCAGAGCTCATCTTGTGTGTTGAATGTGGCCTTTGGGCAGCTTATGTAGAAATAAGAGTTGCTCTTTACTGCCATGTGAGCAGAATTAGAGGAAGTGGACGTGGTCTTCATGGAGATTTACAATGCAATTGCATTTATGCATTTGGCAGATGCTTTTATCCAAAGTGACTTAAAGGAATAGTTCACCCAAAAAGCAAAATTTAATCCAAACATGTGGATGAGTTTGTTTCTTCATCAGATTTGTAGAAATGTAGCATTGCATCAGTGTCTCTGCAGTGAATGGGTGCCGTCAGAACGAGAGCCCAAACAGCTGATAAAAACATCACAATAATCCACAAGTAATCCACAGCACTCCAGTCCATCAGTTAACATCTGGAGAAGACAAAAGCTGAAACAAATCCAGCATTAAGACGTTTTTAACTAAAATACGAGTCCATAATCCATAATAACGCTTCCTCCAGTGAAAAAGTGCATCTGCTGTTGTCTCTCACATCAATCCCCAGCCACATATTTGTTTAGAGCTGTTTAAACGCTGCTAGATCTGTGCAGATTTCTCTCCTGATTCAGACCAGAGCACTTTTTCACTGGAGGAAGCGTTATTATGGATTATGGACTCAATGTATTTTAGTTAAAAA
>NW_015547656.1:59130-64739 GCF_001515605.1 Sinocyclocheilus anshuiensis
GTTTTTATCAGCTGTTTGGACTCTCATTCTGACGGCACCCATTCACTGCAGAGCATCCATTGCTGAGCAAGTGATGACTGTATTTTTAATCACTGTGCATTTCCTAAGAATAGAACCCATGACTTTGGCATTGCTAGTGCATTTTCAGGGAGTGTGGCAAGGAAGCATGTTTGTTTTTGAGAAGACAACTGTTGATGTACACACACACACACACACACACACTCCCTGCTCTCTGTTCCTGAGGGCTTGAATGCAGGCGGGGATTAGAAAAGAGACATTACACGTTCGTTAAGGTAGGATTAGTCCGTCCTGTTATCCACGGCTTATTTTAATCTTAGGTGCCTGAGGTTTGAATGAGTGAACTGAACTTATTTTGGTAGCATTTGTGTGCTGATCTATTTAGATAGCCTGGTTTATTTGAGGAAAATACTGGTTAATCTCACACAAACCTTCAAGAACATGTTCAAATCATATTTCAACCCTAATCACTCCTAAAAAGAAAATGAGACCTGTTTTTTTATAAGTATGCAATGTAGTATTTGCTTTACTTCCTTTAATTTATGCTGATTTTAATAAAAAGTCATTGATCCCTTTGATTATTTTCCTTACTGTTATGGTGTGTGTATATATATATATATATATGTATGTGTGTGTGTGCCCAGCTGCTATAAGTACAATGCAGTATCTGTTTTACTTCCTTTAATGTATGCAGATTTTAATCATTTAAAAAAACGAATTAAGTTAAAAAAAAAAAATAGTTACAAAAAATCGTAAATTAAGCTTTTTTTTTTTTATGCAGAATAACATTTCTTAGATTTTTTTCTTTTGCTTTTAGAGTGAAAGATTTGTATATAAGATATGCACACGCTTTCATTAGAAGCACTGGAGCTGCAGTGATACATTGGCAAGCAGTGCAGTAACATTGTGTCCAGTGTTGCTGTAACGCAGTGATCTGATTGGCTGGCGGTGGCGATGACATCATAACGAGATTGAGTGTCAGAATGTGTTCTTAGTCTGCAGTCTGGAGGATGTGGCTGCTGCAGTGATCTTGGGAATACTCTCGGATGACAGAAAGCCAGAAACTGGAGGAGGGGGACGGTCGTTCCTCTCGAGCCCTGAGGGACGCTTGCTCATTTAAAAGCCCTAAAAACAGCCCGAAACCCAGAGCAAACGTGCTTTAAAATGCATTAGATAAAAATTAGATTGAAAAATATAAAAGCAAGTGTCACTTTTTTCTAAAGAAACACTATACAAGCCACACATTGGAGGGGAAAAGCAGTTTGAAATTATAAAGCAATAGATCTAGTGTTGAAAAATGACATTATTGTTCAAAATGTTGGCACTTTTTGTGTTTGTGAAGCGATAGAAAAAACATGTATAAAACATGCAAATGCAGACAGTTTATCTGATAGTTTGTTACATAGTCTAATGACAATCAGGTGTTGTTTACGTGTATAAATAGTTTTGCTCTGGAGTTTCAGGGTTGTTTTAGCATATTTAAATGAGAATATGTGCAAAAAGTCTCCAAATAGTTTTCTAGCTCTTGTGATTTCCTTGAAAGCTGTTCTGGTTTCTCCCGCTGTAATTGTTTCATTGTACGGCTCCCTTGTGTGGCGGCTTGTAATCGAATCCGCTGCTCCATATGTAGACGTGTCTAAAGTTCACGTGTGTTTGTGTGTAAGTGTGCGGCTGATGTGCACGTGTGTGTGTGTGTGTGTGTGTGTGTGTGTGTGTGTGTGTGTGTGTGCTTTTCACGGGCAGGACTGTGAGCCGTCCTCCGTCATGAAAGAGCCTTTAACAGCGTCACAGCTGAGCTCTGGACTGCATAACCTCACAACCAAACACACAAACACTGTCACGCTTGCGTTGCACGTCTGCGTTCAGCCCTCTGCAAATCTGGATGCTCTCGAAACACAGTTTCTGTACAGTTGAGTGAACCTCGTCAGTAGGACTGTCACGATAACAACTTTTTGTTGTGCGATATATTGCCCCAGAAATAATTGCGATAAGCGATATTATTGTCCAACAGCCATATCTGCAGATTAAAGCATTTATTAAATGTGAACTAGCACCTCATGACTGCACCACGTTATGTACGAGAAGCTGCAAAAGACACAGGCGCGAGTGGAATGTACAAAACATGGTGACATTAATTTTGAAGTAAATATAATGGGCGATATATTGCATCACCAAAAATTATTGAGATCATGTAGATATATTGCGCGATAAGTCGATATATTGATTATTGCGACAGGCCTACTCATCAGTCTTTTAAAGTGTCTTTACAGATGCTATTCGTTTATTTATATATATTAATATATTAGTTAATTTGTATATTTTCCAGTTTTGGTCATTTCTTGTGTTGTTGTTTTTTTTTTGGTCATTTTTATTAGTTTTCTTTATATGTGTGTATATATATATATATATATAATTTTATAAATCTTTATTTCAGTTTTAGTTATTTTAGTGCATCAAGTTAAACTAAATGAAAATAAGGTAAATTAACTTAATCAAATTAACTATTTAGTTATTATTATTTAGTTTTGTTTTTTCCTTGCATGTTTGAGTCAACCTCCATCTCTCATTTATGCATTCATTTATTTTATTTATTTATTGTTTGTTTGTGTGTTATTTTGCTGTTTTTTTCTTGCATTTTTTGCATCAATCGGTCTCTCATTTATTCATTTATTAATGAATTAACTGATTTCTTTCTTTCTTTCTTTAAAATGTTTATTTATTTATTTAGCATTTTCCTTACGTTTAAGTCAAGCTCCATCTCTCATTTATTTATTAATTAACTTAATGAAATTAATTACATTTATTGTTATTTAGCTGTTTTTTCCCTTGCATGTTTGCATCAATCTCCGTCTCTCATTTATTAATTTATTACTGAATTAACTGAATTTATTTATTTAACAGTTTTTTCCATTGCATCTTTGCATCTCCATTTCTTATTTATTTAATAATGAATTTACGTATTTTATTTAGTCATTTATTATTATTACTATTATTATTATTATTATTATTTAGCTGTTTTTTCCCCATGCATGCTTGAGCCAATGTCACAAAAACATCGATATTGTTATTGTAGTTTTAATGTCTTTATTGCGATGAATATTCAACACGTCTGTAATGAAATGTAGTTTTAGAGAAATTAATACAACATCAAGCATTGTAGAAACTTCTGATGGTATGTTTTCGTCTGGCCCTCCAGCTGTGCAGAAGATAGTGGTGTGAATTCACCGTGACAGCTCATGACTAGTGCTGATATGAACGCTGACTTCTGATAATGTGAGCGTCGTTTGAACCGAAGGCCTGTTTTTCAGTGATTCGGGCGACTCTGACCCGTATTTCCAACACCTTGTTTTCCCTTTTCCACCCTGTTCTTAGAGGAAAATCATCCGAGCGGGAAAGAGCCGCTAAAGAGCTTAGCGAGAGGTTCAAATCCACCTTACATAAGTGCAGCATCACATGATTGTGTTGTTGGTGAATGCTTGAGCTGTAATAACACAGGTGAGCGTCTGTAATCATATACTGACTGTTTTAGCAATGAAGTCGTCGAGGTATGTTTGGATTGACGTGCCCTCATTCACCCGAGACCTGCTTTGACTCAAAGACAGACAAATGTGTCACCGGCGGAGAGGATCACGCGTATCACAACAATCTTTACTGACGCACGTCCACGCTCACCACAGATAATAACAACTGAAGAACATCAGATGAACATGCAAGAACATACAGATATACTGATGTGCTTTTTACTCATAAACAGCCCCAAATGTTATTTAATTGCTTTTATAGAGGGTCGATTATTTAAATATGTATTTAAATATTGAAAATGTTTATTCTTTTTTTCATATTTATTTAAATTTAAATACATATTTAAATAAATAACCATCTGTAAAACCAAGAACATTTATTTTATTATTTTATATTTATTAATTGTTTAAACTATTTGTTTACATTTTTTAAATCTATCTTGTTTAAAATATATATATATTTTTTAAATGTATTATTAAAAATAAAAAGTGTATTTAATTTTTACAAATATTTGTTTAAATATTTTAAATATTTAAATAAATAACTATGTAAAAGTGAGACATTTTCTTAAAATATTTATGTAAATATTTATTTACATTTTTTTAAATATTTAAATGTAAAAGATTTTTTTTTAAATATTTATAAAATAAATATTTAAATAAATAACCATCTATAAAAGCAAGAATATGTTTAAATAATTAAAATACTTATTTTAATGTTTTAATTATATTTATATATATATTTTTTGGTAATTCGATTATGTGCTCAATAAATTAAGAATTGTTTTCTTTTCAAATTCAGAGCTTTAGTTGGAATTTAATTGCGGTACCGACAAGGATGTAGAATTTTTATTCGAATAAATTATAAAATGGAATTAAATTCAAATGAATTCATATAACTGCTTTAAGTTTACATATAGCCTAATTTCCGACCCATAAACATGTTGCATCATGCACAAAATAGAGAGTATTTATGGAAGGATAAAAAAAATGTATATCAGTTTTTATTAAAATGCTTCCTATAGATATTTGCATTAAGATTGTATTTAATTAATTGCAATTCAGAAAAACATCTATATTATTCAGAATTAATCTGGTATACTGTCTTTCAAAAGTTTGGGATCAGTAAAGTTTGTATAAGAAATTAATACTTTTATTCATCAAGAACGCATTAAATTGCTCAAAAGTGCCAGTAAAGACATTTATAATGTTACAAAATATTTCTATCTCAAATAAATGCTGCTCTTCTGAGCTTTCTATTCATCTGTGAATCCTGAAAAATAAAATGCATCACAGTTTCCACAAAAATATTAAACCGCACAACTGATTTCAACATTGATAATAATCAGAAATGTTTCTTGAATCATTAGAATGATTTCTGAAAATCATGTGACACTGAAGACTGGAGTAATGATGCTGGAAATACAGCTGCGCATCACAGAAATAAATTACAGTTTAACAGATATTCACATAGACAACAGCTGTTTTAGATTCTAATAATATTTCACTTTTTTTCAGTTTTTACTGTATTTTTACTCAAATAAATGCAGCATCGGTGAGCAGAAGAGACTTCTTTCAAAAACATGACAAAATCTTGCCGACTCCAAACACTAGTGTATATTTATGTTTAGTTGGAGTAATGAAATGTTGTCTAACTTTGGGACACTTGGAGAAAAGTGAACTACTTCAGCTTCTCGGGCTGCCGTTGATTCACATATCCCAGAATGCCGTGGGGTGAAAGGCTCTAATTAAGCGTTTGAATTGTATTTTCAGCTCTCCTTTGACCTCTCCAAACACACACTGAGCAAAGTGCCCGTGTGCTGGCCAGCGTTTCTCATCCTGGCATAATAACATACAGCCGCTGCATTGTTTCGTGTGAAAGTGTGAGCGCCAGCATGTAATCCACAAACACAAACCCAGCTTTATTCAGCGCTGCCTTTTCATGTGTGTGCGCTTTCCTGCAGACACTCCCTGAATGAGTAGATTTTACATGCACTTTTTAAAGGAACACTCCACTATTTTTGAAAATAGGCTAATTTTCCAACTCCCCTAGAGTTAAACAGTTGAGTT
>NW_015547656.1:65735-65994 GCF_001515605.1 Sinocyclocheilus anshuiensis
GATGCTAACGGTCTAATCAGATTCAATGATCTATGCTAAGCTAAGCTAAAAGTGCTACCGCCAGACCCGGAGATCGCCTGAATGGATTAGAAAACGGTAAAACTCAACTGTTTAACTCTAGCGGCGTTAATGAGCCTATTTTCAAAAATAGTGGAGTGTTCCTTTAAGCAGCGTTTGAGTTAGTTATACATGTGACCCTGGAGCACAAAAGCAGTCTTAAGTCGCTGGGGTATATTTGTAGCAATAGCCAACAATACAT
>NW_015547656.1:66139-74302 GCF_001515605.1 Sinocyclocheilus anshuiensis
CAGCAGGGAGATGGTGCTGTCACAGGTGCGTGGTGGAAAACTACATCTGAAATGTAATTTCAGATGTAGTTTTTGCAGATTGTGGTTTTTACTAAGACGGACGTCTGTTGTCTGAATGTAGAAGCTGAAATCCCCCTGCAATAAACACTACTGTATATACTGTACATTAGCATGCATTTAGTCCATGCTAATGTACTCCTAAATGTTGATCAAATTCATTTTTAGCAGATACAGGTGTTTCAAATTTACACTCAGAGTCATAATGAGTTTTCGTCCACTGTAATATTTTGACGAAAGATGTATTTTCAGTGTTTTATTTGGCTTAATGATGCACACTAAGGTACACCTCATATCTGCGTGAACTTTGCATTTGGCCTATTTTTGAACATTCTGTCAAATTAAATGTCTACAGTTCATTAAATAGGAAAATAACTGGTAAACAGTGTTATTTTAGTGTAATTTATATACTATTCTTTTGAATTAGCTATTATTTTTGTATTTTACATTTTTATTTTAGTTTACTTTTTAGCAATTTTGTTATGGTTTTGTCATTTTTATTAGTTTTTTTTTTTATATTTCTAGATAGTTTTTAATTTATTTTTATTTCACTTCGTACTTTTAGTACTTAAACTTGCTTCCATTAGTTGCCAAGGCAACATTTTTCATTTTCATTTATATACTATTATAGTTTTAGTAGATTTTTACAAAGCTTTTATTTTTATATTTTCAGTGTTCATATTCATTTTAGTTTATTTGTTTGAGAAATTCTATCTGCTTTTGCCATTTTTATTTGTTTTTTATTCAATATTTCTAGATATTTTTTTTTAGTTTTCCTTCCAGTTTTTTAGTACATCAACTAACACTTTAACACTTGAAAAAATGTCAGATTTTTGTTTATTTTCTGATAGTTTTCATTGATATTTTGAATTTTTATATTTTTAGTTTTAATTTTCTTTAATTAATTAAATTTTTCTTTTAGTAATTTTCTTATGTGCTTTTGTTATGATTTCTTATGTGATTTTTATTAGGTTTTTTTTATATATATTTCTAAATAGTTTCCATTTGTTTTTCAGTTAGTAATTTTAGTACTTCAACTTGCACTTACTTATGTTAGCTGCCAAGGCAACATTTCTAATTTTCATTTAAGTACTGCTATAGTTTTTATTGATATTTTGAATTAGCTTTTATTTTTATATTTTCTGTTTAATTTTTTTTTTAAATGTATTTTTGGCATTTTTATTAGCTGTTTTCTAAATCGTTTTTAATATTATTTTTATGTCAGTTGGTAATTTTAGTACTTCAAATATTATACATATACATATTTTTTTTTTTTAGAATTTTTATATTTTCGATTTTCATTGTAGTTTTTTTTTGTAATTGTAATATGTGAATTTATTTGTTGTTTTATATTTCTAAATGGCTTTAATTTATTTTTAATTCAGTTTTATTTCAGTTAGTAATTTCAGTTAATGTATTTCAGTTAGTTGCCAAGACAACATTTCAAATAATATGTCTAATATTTTAAATATTTCAAAATGTAGAAAAATTTAAGTTTTTAATAGTTTAGTTTTAGTTAACGATAACATCACCGCTTGTGAATATCAGAAAGCAGTGCAGAGACTGTGAATGTCCAGCGGTTTCATGATGAAAGATACTGTCAGAGTCCCGTTTGCTGAAGGTTTGAGATGTTTACAAACCCAAAAACATGCTTTACATTTTAGGTTTGATTTTTGGACTTGTGTTTGATCTAACCGGATGTACAGTACATGCATGTTTTGTGCTAATGACAGCAGATGAGCTGGATTAGCTGTGTTAGGTTTGTTTTGTGACGGCCTTCGTTCGTTTGTGTTCGTAGCACCGGTGGAGTCCGTCTCCGGCCCCTCTGTATGTCAGCGAGACTCCAGCGCACGTCAGGCCCCGTTCAACCACATCACCGTCTCCAAAAAGCGCCAGTGGCTCCAGCAGAGCTGCACTCGGCCCGAGGACGTCACAGCGCCCCCTGCAGCCGAGGAGGAGCGCACACAGCCACAAACACACCCTCCATCGGCCGCTAACTCACGTCTAACAGGCAAAGGTGTGTACAATTAAGCTTATGAGGTCTTGTTCTCATAGCAAATGTTTTCCAGAGTTTTTGTCCACTGGAAGTTGATCAAGAAATTAATTAATAATCAACACTTTATATCGGCTCGAACTGTACATCTGTCCCTTTTTTCTTTTGTGTCAAATTAAATATGAATACTCCTCGTATGTGTAAACATGCCTGGCAATAAAGCTCTTTCTGATTCTGATTCTGATAATCACCAAAAATGTAACTAAAATTAAAATGAAAACTAAAACTGAAATGCATTTTTTTCTCTAGTATGTCACTGTTCTGAAATGTAACATTTTTAGAAATGTTCATTAAAACCGAAAGTAATAAAAATGACAAACGCACGTAATAAACTAAAATATTTTTAATTTTAGTAATTTTATGTGCTTTTGTTAATTTTTATTCATTTTAATTTTTAGTTTTTTTTTTTTCATTTTTCAAGTGCTTTAGGAATTTAGTACAAGACAACATTTCTAATTTTCGCTTACTTTACGTTTTATGTCTAGTGTTTTTATTATTTTACTTTATTTCGGTTTTATTTCAATTAACAAAAATGTGTTTTTGATAGTTTTAGTTAACGATAGCAACACTGGTTGTAAATATAAGAACAAAATTACAAAAATTACAAAAAAGTAACTAAAATTAAAATGAAAACTAAAACTGAAAAATACATAAAGTAAAAGAAATATTATATATGACTTCACTTCATTAAGCTACAGTTCGTTAAATAGAAAAATAATTATTTATATACTATTATTTTACATTAGCTTTTATTTTTGTATTTTCACTTTTCAGTTTTTTTTTTCATTTTAGGTTGTTTTGTTTTGTAATCGTGTTATTTTGTCTTTTTTTAGTTTTTGTATTTTTGTATTTCTAAATAATATCATTTATTTAATTTATTTTTATTTCAGTTTTAGTTTTATTTCAGTTCAAGTGCTTTTGTCATTTTATTCGTTTTTTATATTTCTAAATAGTAAATTTTTTTAATTTATTTTAATTTCAGATTTTGTTTTCAACATTTCAAATTTTCATTTACTTTTAATATTTTAAATTTATAATTAATAACATTTTATATTTTAATTTTAATGTTATATTTATACTAATATTTAGATTTTATTTCAGCTTTATTTAATTGAACACAAAATGTTTTTAATAGTTTTATTTGATAACAACACTGCTTGTAAATCTAAGAATACAGTGCAGATACTGTAAATGTCCAGTGGTTTGATGGCGTTTCATTCACGTCTACAGAAGCGCCGGACCCAGCCGAGGACAACGCCGACGCCGACGAGGGAGAGATCTGGTACAACCCCATCCCAGAGGATGAAGAGGGCGATCTGCCGAACTGTGTTCCCGCCGTCAGAATCCAGACGGGACGAGCGAGAGACGAAACACAGACGCAGGAGGAGAGCAGAGCCACAGGTGCAGCCACTTTTCATGTGGTTTTAATGAGCTTTCATTCAGGAATTGGTTGTAAATCGGACAAATAATTAAATAGAAATGACAAGTAACACATTGAATTAAATGTATCATTTTGAAGTCGGAAGACTGGAATGTTATTGTTTTGTAAAACATGCTGAAAAAAACAACATTTTTTACAATGAGTGTTTTTTGTAAGGCTGCACAGTTTGGCCCACAAATCTGTGATTATGTATCAAAAAGACTATATAATAATAATCAATTATTATTATTTTATCATATTACTAAAATGAGAAATATTGCTATAGCTATATTTCTCTGTAAAATAATGTGAAGAAAATAATAATAATGATTAAAAATAAAAAATAATATTTATTATTATTATTATTATTATTGAATTATATTACTAAAATGAGAAATATTACTATGATATTTACTAAAATTATACTGTAATAGACTATAAAATAATTAAAAAAATAAAAATAATAATAATAAATTAATATTATTTTATGATATTACTAAAATGAGAAATATTATTTTAGCTATATTTCTCTGTCAAATAATGTGAAGAAATTTTTGTATTTCTAAATAATATCATTTATTTAATTTATTTTTATTTCAGTTTTAGTTTTATTTCAGTTCAAGTGCTTTTGTCATTTTATTCGTTTTTTATATTTCTAAATAGTAAATTTTTTTAATTTATTTTAATTTCAGATTTTGTTTTCAACATTTCAAATTTTCATTTACTTTTAATATTTTAAATTTATAATTAATAACATTTTATATTTTAATTTTAATGTTATATTTATACTAATATTTAGATTTTATTTCAGCTTTATTTAATTGAACACAAAATGTTTTTAATAGTTTTATTTGATAACAACACTGCTTGTAAATCTAAGAATACAGTGCAGATACTGTAAATGTCCAGTGGTTTGATGGCGTTTCATTCACGTCTACAGAAGCGCCGGACCCAGCCGAGGACAACGCCGACGCCGACGAGGGAGAGATCTGGTACAACCCCATCCCAGAGGATGAAGAGGGCGATCTGCCGAACTGTGTTCCCGCCGTCAGAATCCAGACGGGACGAGCGAGAGACGAAACACAGACGCAGGAGGAGAGCAGAGCCACAGGTGCAGCCACTTTTCATGTGGTTTTAATGAGCTTTCATTCAGGAATTGGTTGTAAATCGGACAAATAATTAAATAGAAATGACAAGTAACACATTGAATTAAATGTATCATTTTGAAGTCGGAAGACTGGAATGTTATTGTTTTGTAAAACATGCTGAAAAAAACAACATTTTTTACAATGAGTGTTTTTTGTAAGGCTGCACAGTTTGGCCCACAAATCTGTGATTATGTATCAAAAAGACTATATAATAATAATCAATTATTATTATTTTATCATATTACTAAAATGAGAAATATTGCTATAGCTATATTTCTCTGTAAAATAATGTGAAGAAAATAATAATAATGATTAAAAATAAAAAATAATATTTATTATTATTATTATTATTATTGAATTATATTACTAAAATGAGAAATATTACTATGATATTTACTAAAATTATACTGTAATAGACTATAAAATAATTAAAAAAATAAAAATAATAATAATAAATTAATATTATTTTATGATATTACTAAAATGAGAAATATTATTTTAGCTATATTTTTCTGTAAAATAATGTGAAGAAAATAATAATAATGATAAAAATAAAAATTAATAATACTATTATTATTATTATTATTATTATTATTATTATTGTAAAATAAATATAAAACAAAAATAAATATTTTGTACAGTCTTTGCTTGTTTGTAAGTCTGCACAGTTTGACCCCAAAATATGTGATTATATATTTTAAAAAGACTATATAATAATAATAATAATAATAATAATAATAATAATAATAATGAATGGATGTTACCAAAATGAAAAGTATTACTAGCTATATTTCTCTGTAAAATAATGTAAAGAAAATAATAATAAATAATATTATTATTATTGAATTACATTACTAAAATGAGAAATATTACTATATTTACTATAATATGACTGTAATATTTGACTAATTTGAGTAAAATAATAAAAAATAATAATAATTCTTATTTCATTTTAAACATAAGCATTTATTATTAAATGTGAAATTTTGAAGCAGAAAGACAGAAAGAGTATTTTCTTGTAAAAATGTACTCCAAAAAAATAAATAAAAATTAAAACGTTAAAAAATAAACATTTTGTACAGTTTTTGCTTGTTTGTAAGTCTGCACAGTTTGGCCCCCAAATATGTGATTATATATAAAAAAACGCTATAATAATGATAATATTAGTAATAATAATTAATGTTATTTTATGTTTGTTACAAAAAATATGAAACAATATGAGACGTGAAGAATTTTTTTTTAAATATTTGATTTTAAATATTATTTTACAGAGCAACAGTAAAATTGCAATTTAATGTCCATGGTATTAATTTCCTAATTTTCAAAGGTTAAACCGCTTTTATTTAGCTGGAAAACCACAGGCAGCCCTTAAAGCTTAATAAAAGGTTTATAAGCACTTCTTATTACAAGTTTGTGAAGATGTTTGGCGCATGTTGTGTTTTCAGATGCAGGTTATGAGCCTCCCAAACTCAGAAACAGAGATGAGTTCACATGAAGCAGCATTTACTGTGAACAAAGATACTGAAAACACCGGATCATGAGCTGCTCGCGTGTAAATGAACACAGTGCCGCGCTTCACTCTTAAAGGTCCCATGGCATGAAAATGTCACTTTATGAGGTTTTTTAACATTAATATGAGTTCCCCTAGCCTGCCTATGGTCCCCCAGTGGCTAGAAATGGCGATAGGTGTAAATATTTAGATTTTTCTGCACCCTCAGATTCCAGATTTACAAATATTGTCCTATCCTAACAAACCATACATAAATGCAAAGCTTATTTATTCAGCTTTCAGATGATGCATAAATCTCAATTTTGAAAAATGGACCCTTATGACTGGTTTTGTGCTCCAGGGTCACATATCATCTCTGGCTCTCAGGACTCTTGCAGCTCTATGTTTAGCGTCGTATGAATGTGTGGCATTATTCACTAATGCAGTCATGTCTATTAAAGACTCCTGTCAGCGAACTAGTGAAGCTGTCAGCATAACGCTTCCCTTGAGCTGAAATACTAGCTACAAACACATCTTTGAGTTAATGTCTGTTAGCATCGGCTCTGTTTGTTTGACCAGCGCTCGTGTGATGTGGTCACATTCATTAAGCTGATCATGTTAAACCTGTAATTAACGTCAGGTTGGATCTGAGAGGGCGAATTTCTGCTCTGTTATATGAAGTGACTTTTTGTCTGTTAGATTTTGTGACGTATTTGAGCTTTTTGAGTGTAAAAATCAACCTGCTGCTTAATCTCACGTTAGTGCTTTAATGTGTTTTAAAAATAGCTTTTTTAAATTGCATTTCACTTGCAAACAGTAGTACAGAAAAATGTTGTCGCATGCAGGGTTATTAATGTTAACTAAAACTAAAAATAATAAAACATTTTGCAAATTGAAATAAATCTTAAATAAAGTTTAGTTTAAGTTGAAGTACTAAAATGTATTATAAAATAAATAAAAGCTAAAATTAGAGCAGAAATAAACCTAAATAGTGATATAAACTAGTAAAATAAACAAAAACAAATAAAACTGATAACAGCACAAAACTGAAAGTATAAAATTAAAAGCTAGTTAAAAAGATGGATAAAAACTATAATAAATCATTTTAAAAAAATTGCGCATTTAAAAATAAAGTTACAATAAAATATAAATAGTAGATGAAAAACAAACTTATTACTGTTAGTTGTCAAGGCAACGTTTCTATTTTTTTATTTTATTTATATTTATGAAAATTACTAACTGGGAATAAAATAAAATGAAATACTAAATGGAACTAAAACTAAAACTGTAATAAAAATAAATTAAACCTTAATAGTATTATTTAAAATAAAATAAAAAATAACTAATAAAAATGACAAAAGCACAAATCAAGATAAACTCAAATTAAAATAAAAAAAACGAAATATATTTCTATAATATACATTTAAGTAGTATTTAAAATGAACAAACTAATAAAAATGACAAAAGCACATTAAAAGGTACTAAAAAAAATAAGTAAAATTATAAAATAAAAAAATATTTATTCAAAATATGCATAAAAACTATAATAGTATATGAATAATATTAAAATAACACTGGTCACATGATATGTGAAATCAAGAGCACTGCATTGTGTGGTTTGTTGTATAATGTACACTTTAGCAAATGTAGTAGCTCATGCAGGTATTCGATGCATACTGTGGAAATAGCACAGGTAGTATGTTGGTGTGCTATTTTGATTTCTGAACACAGTCCAGGTCTGGATCTGTCCCGGAACATAAAGTCCACTTTTTAGATAAAATCTATGTTTTCTTGGTCAAATATCTTGTTTCACTTGAAGCTGTTACTTTACAAAAGCGAAATGGTTGTTTTATGTCTTTTAAAGGTCATTTTGTGACTCTTCAGTGTTGATGTGAAGTTCTTCAGTGCACTGGTTGAGCTTCTGCCACGTTTGTGTGAGAAGCGTGCTCGTGTGTGCGTGCAATTGAGTGTGTGTGTGAGTGTGTGTGTGTGTGTG
>NW_015547656.1:74315-85171 GCF_001515605.1 Sinocyclocheilus anshuiensis
CGCGTGTGTGTGTGTGTGTGTGTGTGTGTGTGTGTGCGTGTGTGTGTGTTTTAGGCTCTGTTGTGAATGCTGTGCTGTGTTCCATTCCGGATCTTTCCTCCTGTGCTGTTGACTTTAGCTCCCGTCCCAACACCCCTCCGAAACACGAGCGACACAGAGACGTCTGAGCGCTTGCATGGCTTTTACATGTCATAGTGATGACATGGAGACGGTAATATTACCCACAATCCCATGGGTGGCAGGTAACCGGATCTGAGTGTGGCGTTGCGAAAGGCAGCAGTCCACCCTGACCTTGAGTGTTGCGTGTGTGTGTGTGTGTGTCTGTTTGTCTGCGCGCGTGTGTGTGTGTGTGTGTGTGTGTGTGTGCGTGTGAGTGTGTGTCTGTGTGTGTGTGAGTGAGTGAGAGTGTGTGTGCGTGCGTGAGTGCGTGCGTGTGAGTGTGTGTCTGTGTGTGTGTGAGTGAGTGAGAGTGTGTGTGCGTGCGTGAGTGCGTGCGTGTGAGTGTGTGTCTGTGTGTGTGTGAGTGAGTGAGAGTGTGTGTGCGTGCGTGAGTGCGTGCGTGTGAGTGTGTGTCTGTGTGTGTGTGAGTGAGTGAGAGTGTGTGTGCGTGCGTGAGTGCGTGCGTGTGAGTGTGTGTCTGTGTGTGTGTGAGTGAGTGAGAGTGTGTGTGCGTGCGTGAGTGCGTGCGTGTGAGTGTGTGTCTGTGTGTGTGTGAGTGAGTGAGAGTGTGTGTGCGTGCGTGAGTGCGTGCGTGTGAGTGTGTGTCTGTGTGTGTGTGAGTGAGTGAGAGTGTGTGTGCGTGCGTGAGTGCGTGCGTGTGAGTGTGTGTCTGTGTGTGTGTGAGTGAGTGAGAGTGTGTGTGCGTGCGTGAGTGCGTGCGTGTGAGTGTGTGTCTGTGTGTGTGTGAGTGAGTGAGAGTGTGTGTGCGTGCGTGAGTGCGTGCGTGTGAGTGTGTGTCTGTGTGTGTGTGAGTGAGTGAGAGTGTGTGTGCGTGCGTGAGTGCGTGCGTGTGAGTGTGTGTCTGTGTGTGTGTGAGTGAGTGAGAGTGTGTGTGCGTGCGTGAGTGCGTGCGTGTGAGTGTGTGTCTGTGTGTGTGTGAGTGAGTGAGAGTGTGTGTGCGTGCGTGAGTGCGTGCGTGTGAGTGTGTGTCTGTGTGTGTGTGAGTGAGTGAGAGTGTGTGTGCGTGCGTGAGTGCGTGCGTGTGAGTGTGTGTCTGTGTGTGTGTGAGTGAGTGAGAGTGTGTGTGCGTGCGTGAGTGCGTGCGTGTGAGTGTGTGTCTGTGTGTGTGTGAGTGAGTGAGAGTGTGTGTGCGTGCGTGAGTGCGTGCGTGTGAGTGTGTGTCTGTGTGTGTGTGAGTGAGTGAGAGTGTGTGTGCGTGCGTGAGTGCGTGCGTGTGAGTGTGTGTCTGTGTGTGTGTGAGTGAGTGAGAGTGTGTGTGAGAGTGTGTGTGTGTGCGTGTGAGTGTTGCGTGTGAGTGTGTGTCTGTGTGTGTGTGTGTGTGTGCGTGTGTGTGTTTGTTTAATAAATTAACTATGGATAATGTTGAAAGATCACTTTGTATCTCAATATTTCTCTTATTGAACAAATTATATTTTATAAAGTATAATAAATTTTCACATTAAAATTTTGTCATTTTGTAAAATTATCTGAAAACAATGTTTTGATAGCTGTCAAAAAAGTATTAAACTTATTTTACAGAAATATAATGAAAATATATTCTACATTCCTATTTAGGGAATAATGCCTTACAAATGAATGATTAATCATTTACATTTTGGAGCTTGTGTTGGGCAAATGGCAGCCCTCTATTGTGTGACTCTGTTTGAATTTCATTCAATTGTAATTCAGTAAATTCCTCTTCCTGTCATTACTATTCAAATTCCAATGCAACATCCTGCGGGGTGTGAGCAGTTCAATTCAAATTCACACTCATGAATTAAACGAGAGCCTTAAAGTATTAACGTCTGAATTTGGCCTAGCCCTGTGTGTGTGTGTGTGTGTGTGTGTGTAACAGAGCTTTGTTCTGTGGCTTTAAATGAAGCTCTTGAATCATTTAGAGAGAACAGATCTGTGATCAGTTCAACACACAGTCCATGACATCAGACTTCACTATCTCAGATAAACACTTCAGTTTTCTCTCTGTCACTAATGACACTGTGTGTGTGTGTGTGTGTGTGTGTCTTCTGACACTCTATAATTAGTGTGACTGGTGACCAGATCGACCCACTCACCACCTGTCACAATCAAAAATGTAAAGTAAATGCACACACAGTCAGTGAGTGAGCATTATTAACCCTTTCATATACACAATGTATATATACAAAAAGGTTACAGTATGTCAATAGAAATGAGATTTTCAGGATATAAACTCTTTAAATAAATCTAGTGTTTTGATTAGAGATGCTGTTTCCTGAGTGGACGAGAACAGGGGTGTGTGTGTGTTTTGGAATGCACCCTTGCCTCCTTATCTGGGCCCCTGAGACCCTGTGTGTGAGGGGTCGCATATTTACATCTGTAGGTTTTCACTTGCATGCACGGATGTATACTGTTAAATTAGCTACACTGACAAAAAAAAATACATTTGAAACCATTTTTACTAAGAAATTGCAGAAAATGTAACAAATAATTGCAGCAAATAACACATTGAATTAAACATGACATTTTTAAACGTGAAGTATTTTCTTGTAAAATGTACCGTAATTTTATTTACAACTTTTAACCGTGTAAAAGTGTGTGATAATGGTTAAACTGATCATGATTATTTTGCTCATTATAATCACAATTAATCACGATTGTTCTTTTTTATATTTCATTAGAATTATTGAACATTTTCATAATCACAAATCAACAGAATGTCCACTCATATGCATGTATTATATTTAAATGATAAATATTAACACTCTCTTTATGTTGTGAAACTGGTCAAATCTTAGAAAATGGTAAATTGTCAAATGAAAAAAAAAGTGAGCTGATCACAGGCAATTATAGTTACAATTATTTGAGAGAAGCAGAAATCATGATCAATATTAAAATATGATTAGTCATAGATGAGCCTCTGTGAAACAAAGATATTTAGTAAAAATTCCGATCCACCTCAAATCAAATTAGCTTTAAATCTCATTCACACTTGCAATCAGTTTGTATGGATTATTTTTATATTTACTTTTATGTAAGTAATTGGTGCCATGTGATTGGATTGTGAAAAGCAGACTGATATTATTGGTTGGCATTATTGTTCTCCTCCCATATGGCCTTTGTGACATCAGCAGAACGGAATGTCATTTCAGAGGCAGAAAACAAAAACATTTTGAAAAACAATTTTCTTCAGAATAACATGCACTGATAAACAACAAACTAGATAAATGTAAGTTGTCTAGTTAAGCATTCAAATTGTGCAAATGGACTCAGTGGGTGTTTCTAACACAGTTTAGTCTGACAGAATTTATAGAGGTTTAATTCTGACCTATTCCAAAACACAAGATCGACATGAGGAGTAAATTATGACAAAATCTTCATATTTGTGTGGACTGTCTTTTTAAAAAGACACACACACTTGCAACCCTAAAGTGTGAACCTCTGTCCCGTCTCCTCCACCTCAGTCTCTCTCAAAACAGTCTTTCTCTTTTTCCTTGCCTCCCTCTTTTTTGGTCTCTTCACGCTGGCATGTCTCTCTCTCTTTAACAGAATTGGGTCTTTGTTTTATCTTGGCGGGTAAGTACCAGATCAAACGGCAGGTGTTGAAGGAGGCCCTGAACTGTGGCAACAGAGCCGCTGTTGTAGTAAAGCAGACGAACGTGCCATGTGATCAGAGAGAAAGAGAGGATGAGGTAGAGGAAGGAGACCGATCTGGGTTGCATGTTCAAGAAATCTGATTTGTCAGCCACTGCATATGGACTGCGGTAACACGCTGCGGCGATAATTGCATCCCAGGTCCAGAAGTCCCTCGTAAAAGGAATCTACTAATCGAGAGAGCAAGAGCAAATGATGCTGAGGCTGATAGAGCAATTTAACCACAGCGA
Source organism: Sinocyclocheilus anshuiensis (assembly GCF_001515605.1). Classification (NCBI taxonomy): domain Eukaryota; kingdom Metazoa; phylum Chordata; class Actinopteri; order Cypriniformes; family Cyprinidae; genus Sinocyclocheilus; species Sinocyclocheilus anshuiensis. The sequence continues at coordinate 78,335 of NW_015547656.1, forward strand.
AAGTCTGGTTTATCACTCCACACTGGAATGTTCCACAGATGTTCTGTGTTTTTGATGTGTGTGACTGAACTGGAAAGGGACTTTTTGGGATATATATAATTATTATGGCGTGTATGTGCGTAGAGCAAAGGGGAATCCTGTGGACTTAACAGGAGCGAACAGGCCAGAAGGGATAGTAAAGAATTATGGGTAATGTGTCAAATTGTCCAATTATTGGGGTTGTTTCGAGCACACAACAAGGGTTTTGGTTAGGTAAAGGAATAATTGATGACATGTTTTTTGAAGAACTGAAGATATAAGAAGTTTTGAACTGTTACACCTTGGACATGCGTTGATGTTGGATGGGAGTAATTTATTCTGCTTATTTCCATTGTACATGTCTATATAATGTGACATTTTTAAAGTCCTTAAAGCACTCTTGTTTGTACTGCTTCTACCAATAAAGTATCTTGCTTTGAATATTCCAAATCATTGTTGCTGTTTTGGAAAGAATTTAGCTTGAAACCTTGAAGCGTCTATAAGATAATCAGAATAAGGAATTTATTCATCTTGTAGTATAAGATTCACTTAAAACATATTCCCACAAATGGTATTGAGTTCATCTGAGGGTCCGCTATGATCAATGACTTGGGCAATGTACTAATTAAACTCTCCTCATTCATTCCACAGATCCTTCAGAGCAATCCACTGGTGGACTTTCTCCCTCTTCTAGTCCCAATCTAGCTAAAAGGAGCACTGTTATCAACTGGTCTTTTCCTGATAAAATCAAGTCACCACGGACTGTCCGAAAACTGTCCATGAAGATGAAGAAATTGCCTGATCTGAGTCGGAAGCTTAGCGTTAAAGGGACCCCATCTAGCACTGTGGCCATCAGCAACGGCCAATCAGAAACCAGGGCCCACTCACCTAGAGCCAATGGGATGGCAGAGTTGGGCCAGTCCCAGCCCAGACTGTCCCCTGCGGGTGTGACGACTGCATTGGCGAGTGGTAATGTGATTTGGCGATACCATCTGGACAGCAGTGTTTCTTCGCAGCACAACTTTGATAAGAGAAGGAGCAACACCAGTGGCGTTCCCAAATCGGCCAGTAAGGGAGGTTACCTAAGTGATGGAGACTCACCCGAACTTGTAGCCAAGTCAGGAAAGCACGGAAACTCGGACAGAAAGAACGGTAAAGCCCCAGACAGGGATCCCAATGGGAATGGCGGAAGTCCGAAGCTCCCTGGCACGGAGCTGGATATCGATGCCTTCCGTTCGTACAGTTTCTCTGAGCAGCCAAAGTGCCTAACGTACATCTCTGGACTAATGAGTCTGCACTTCTATGGCGCAGAGGACCTAAAGCCACTGCGGGTTGATTCTCGTGACGTCTACTGCGCCATCCAGGTGGACTCTGTCAACAAAGCTCGCACGGCCTTGCTGACCTGTCGGACAGCCTTCCTGGATATGGACCACACCTTCAACATTGAGCTGGAGAATGCTCAGCACCTCAAACTTGTCGTCTTCAGTTGGGAGTCAATTCCGCGAAGGAATCGAGTGTGCTGCCATGGAACTGTGGTTCTCCCGACCTTGTTTCGTGTGAGTAAGACGCACCAGCTTGCGGTCCGCTTGGAACCACGTGGAATGATCTACGTGAAGCTGAGCCTCATGGAGCAGAGGCAAAACTCTCTTGATGGCCCAGAGGGGGATCATGAAATGCAGGTGTTTGGCCTAGAGGCTCAGCGCGTGGTGGAACGGGAAGCTTCCGGATTAATGGTTCCATTGCTCATCGAGAAATGCATCTCTGAGATCGAGAGGCGGGGTTGTCAGGTGAGTAAGTGGAGCGGATCTTTATGGTTCTTTACCCTACATGCAGTTCCAAACCAAATCTCCAATTTAAAGGGGAAGTGTGTGTAATTCTTTTGCTGTCAAAGTACTTAACAAAGTACTTCTATTCATGTTTAATCTGCAACTAGAAGTAAGCCATTGGTATGTTGACTTTTAAAAGAACGTCACACTGTGGCACCTTTAAAAGTGTTGTAGAAGAGTTTGAGAAGTTGACTTTCTAAAGAGCGTCACACTGTGGTACCTTCAAAAGAGTCTTCGAAGAGTTTGGCATGTGACTACCAATGATGGGTCAGAAAGAGCAGTAGGAATGTTTGGGAAACTTGCTTGGTAATTTGCAGTTGTAATTGGTCCCACTAGTTGCCCAGAAATTACGTATTTTGCCTTGAAGTGTATCTCCATGGCTATGTTCAGACTGCAGGCCTAAAAGTGGCCCAAATACAATTTATACTCGTGTACGAGAAGTGTGAACCGCACAAACCACGTGGAATCTGATCTTTCCAATTCTGGTTTGGGCCACTTCCATATGTCATCCTAAGTCCAATGTTTTGCAGTGTGACCTCAGTCTGAACAGTCATATCGGTTCATGCTGCTTTTTACGTCACTCTGGATGACGGGAGTCATTCCAAAGATTTTACATACCAGAAGTTCTTTGGTCACTTGGTTAATATGGAAGACAGCTGCGAAGGTAGTCAGTGCAGGGACGGTGAGGTACACCTAAGTATTAAGGTGACAGCTCTCTCCAAGCAAAACTAGAGGAAAAACTGTACAAGACTAGCTTTGCTCTCTTTCCCCTTATCCTCGTGTGGCTTCCATGGCACATCACCTTATAAATAAATGTGTAAATGCTGACTTCAGTGCCTCCATGTTTACTTCCGTATGACAGCCTGCTGCGTGCCGCCTTTGTTGTTCTTTTGCGCATGTGGGTAATTTCAGGACCGTTACCAGTTTACACTTGAATCTGATATTGGCCACATTTACAAAATAATGTGAACAGCCGGAAAACTGAGCACTAAAGCTTGGAATGTGATTGTAGCCCATGGGTCTCTTCTGTCATTTGTTAGGCTTCGGTTAAAGTGAGCACGCCAACCATTCTAAAGTTCTTGTCCATGAACATTACACACTCACACAAACAAGCTTAGCAAGGCCTCTCGGTGGTTTGTGTGCACAGGCATATTGCCAAAGTCCTGGCCATTCATCCCTGTTATACACACACACAATCTGTCTCTGTTACAGTGTCACCCAGAGTTTAATGCTGTTCTCGTCCATTCATCCCACCAAGTGTGTCTGCCGTCAACCCAAAAAACAACTCTGACTGCTGTTCTCAGATCAGATTTACCCCTGCAGCTCAATACTCACACATGGGAAATCTGATTCTAGATCAACTGAGAGAGACTTTCAGCCCATATCGGTGTAAAAATTCTTGTAGGTCCTTTGGGAAAGCTTTAAAGTTCTGCTGGGATCATGAGGGTGTTTTTCTCAATCTGTCTTAGGCTGTTTTTACCACAGCTGACCCCTTTGTGGAGCGTTGTCAGCCTCCGAATGCTAAATCTGCAGCTAAAGCCCATATATCTGATTTTTATATCCGCATATTAAATTTAGCATGGTTTTACTTATTCTTGTGCTACTCCCAGTCATCACTTTTTTGAGATGATGCAACCTAGCAAGGTCGTGTGACAACAGTGTAACATACTACAAATGTTTGTTGCACACTGTATAGTGTTTCAGATCCTATTTTAAGTTAGTATGCAGTATGCATTAAAAACTGTGCAGTTTTTCATATTTAGGAGTTGTTAGCCTCGGAACAACCCAACAAGATGGTTCAAGGATTCATGCAATGAAGTTATTGCATACTTTTTCAACTTTTTCCTTGTTTTTATTTTATTTATGCATGCATTTGTTTTATTATGCAATTATATATGTATGGATTTATATATTTATTTATGCATTATGCATTTATTTATGCATTTGTGTATTTTTGCATTTGTTTATGCATAAATAGTGACAAGTGAAGCATACAAGTTTAAACCGATGATTATTGCATACTTAATACTATTGAATACTATTTTCAAGCTTATTCCTTGTTTTTATGTATTTATTCATGCATTTATTTATGCATTTGTTTATGCATTTATGCATAAATAGTGACAAGTGCAGCATACTATTTCAAAATAATGATTATTGCATACTTCATACTACTGAATACAATGGTTTCTTCATTTTTTTAAGCATACACTACATACTGTGCAGTATGTAAGTGCTGTTAACCTCCAAACAAACTACACTACACTACTAAAACTGACATTTTTCAGAAGCTCTAGTCTGTGGTATTCCTGATACCAGAGATGCATAAATGTGCAATTATTGCATTTATTTCTGAGATGATAATTAGATGTTTCTTGCCAATGTAAATATGCTTGGTCATGTGACAGCAACATAGTTTAAGTGTTTAGTTTAATAGTCTGCTGTTTAAGACAGTAATTATGGACTGTATACTGCAGTATGTACTGTGGAATTTGCAGTAGCCCAGCCTAGCCTATATTGTTCTGTATTCAGTTCAACAAATTGTTCTTGAAATAAGTGAACTTGGTTTAATATCAGAGCTTAGCTGCTCACTGTGTAGAGTTTTTTACTAAAGCCTGAACTCAGTATAGTTTGTCTTAAGAAAGCCGCTCTTTGGGGCTTCAGGCGCACAACATGCACAGGTCACGTATGCTAAAGGAATGTTTCTTGTGAACTATGGCCAGGGGAAAACCACCAACCTGTGCGGGTAAATGATTAGCTGTGTGCCATGAGGGTTTTTCCACAGCCCTTCCTGCCTATTTAAAGGAATAGTTCACCTTTTTTTCTCTTAAATTCTGTCCTTTTATGCAGAGTATTCTCTTTTCCATACAACAAAATTGCAATTTATATTTTCAAGATCACACAATTAATTTTTGGGTGAACTATTCTTTTGAATTCATAACTTTAAAATATACTTTCTGTGCCTCGGAGTTTTGAGTTATGAGGTTAATTTCGAACTGTTATTTTATGAATCAGCCTGTGACCTCTAAAGTTTGACCTACTGAAGAGCAGCTCCGGAAACCAAGCATTGAGTCCATGTTGGCTTGTGCCCAAATAAAAAATTCCTCTTTGGGTTTAATGCATGTCACGTTAGCGGTAGCGTGGAATCCGTGGTCACATGCAGAGTTACAGGCGAAGCTAAAATTGAAGACCAACCCAGAACCAGGATGTGTCCTTTACTAGGGGAAGAAAAGAGGAAGGTTTTAGTGGATTCAGGAAACTCTTCAGCTGTTTTTAACAAGACTGTGGTCAAGCTATTATTTCCTCTGGGTGACATTTTTAGAATTACACACACACACACACACACACATCACTGGTCTGAATCAAGGTGCTGTTTCACATTGTAGGGAATTTCTTCTGTTTATTGTAGCTTGTGCTTCTAAATCATTGCAGAATGTGCAAGGCTGTGTTTGGAATGAAATGCTAGCTTACTACACACTAAATTGTGTGCAATATATACTGTATATTAAATACATAATTTATATTTATTTAGTCAGTTAGGCCTATGCATTTAGTTTAGCATTTGTTTAATTTTGCATTTATTTATGCACGTATGCATTTATTTATGATTTTTTGCATTTATTTTTGTATTTATTCATGCTTTTATTTATGCATTTATTTTTTTTATCTATCTGTTCATTTGTTTATGCATTTCTTTATTTTTGCATTTATTTATGCATTTTTGCATTTATTTTTTTGTTTATTCATTCTTTTATTTATGCATTTTAATTATGCTTTTATGCATTTATTTGTGCATTTGTTTGTGTTTATGTACTTATGCTTTTGTGCATTTGTTTATTTATGCGTTATGCATTGTCATTGCATAATGCTTATTTAATTTTAAAAATAGTATGCAGTATATGTAGTGTAGTATGCATTAGGCAGTTGCAATGAGTGCTGAATCTGTTTGGCTCTCTCTGTTCTTAACTCCGCCCACAGCAGGCGCTAGAAGTCATTTGAATGAATGAATGTGTTGTGAATGTGCAGGTTTGTACTGCAGTTGTTTGTCAGACTCTGTGTTGAGCAGGATTGCAGGTGTGAGCTGGTCCGGATACAAGCCGGCTGAGACTCCGGATCTTTCCATACCTGTAGTCTTTCCGACCAGCCAACAGGAAATGTTTTTTAAGAATTGGATAAGGAGATGTGCTTCTACGTGCAGGCTGTCATAATTTTACATCTTGTGCAACAAAGAGAAGGCTTAAGTTAAAGACTATTACTCACATGCACTTGTACTGGTACTGTACTAAAATTGATACATAGTTGGAGGGAGAAAACCGTTTGATGTCTTTCATTTATCTTTAACCAGGCTTTACATTTCACTCTTTGTCAGACCTTATCGAACATTTCCATCTGTATTTTGCAGGATTTTAATAATAATAAATATTTTAAGAATGAATTTAAATAATTTAATTATTAATTTATAAGTATTATATTATTATTATTACTTTAATATTTAAATTAGTTTACACATTTTTTGAGTATTATTATTGTATTATTATATTTTAATAAAAATATGCAACATACAGATAAAAATGTGTGCTGACATTTCTCAATAATAATACTCGCAAATTAATAATTAAATTAAAATAATGAATAAATCAAATATTATTATCATTGTTATTATATCATTTAATTATTAATTTATTTATGTATTACTATTTTTGTATTATCTTAATATTTAATTTACTAATTACTTTGATTATTATTATTATTATTATTATTTTAATAGTAATATGTAACATACAGATAAAAAAATTTGCAAAAATGTCTCGATAATAATACTACTCGCAAATTAAAAATCAAATTAATTAAACAATTAAATCAAATATTATTATCATTGTTATTATTATCATTATATTTGTTATTTATAGAGTACCCCTCCTGCACTCTTTGTGTGTGTGTGTGTGTGTGTGTGTGTGAGAGAGAGAGTGTGTGTGTGTGTGTGTGTGTGTGT
>NW_015547656.1:87159-87336 GCF_001515605.1 Sinocyclocheilus anshuiensis
AATACTACTCGCAAATTAAAAATCAAATTAATTAAACAATTAAATCAAATATTATTATCATTGTTATTATTATCATTATATTTGTTATTTATAGAGTACCCCTCCTGCACTCTTTGTGTGTGTGTGTGTGTGTGTGTGTGTGAGAGAGAGAGTGTGTGTGTGTGTGTGTGTGTGTGT